>NC_090384.1:12391812-12691812 GCF_036365525.1 Heterodontus francisci | reverse complement strand
CCCCCCCTCCCCCCACAATTTCTGACTGTAACTCTACTCTGTTCCCTTTCATTTGTTTTTGGTCTATTTATTAATACTACATTTTTAACTTGAGCCCTTTCCCCCATTTACTAGTTTAAAGTCCTTTTGACCACCCTATTTATCCTTTCCACTTGGACACCTGTCCCAGCCAGGTACAGGTGGTACTTGTCCCAATGGTGCAGTTCCTTCCTGTTCAAATGCTGGTGTAAGTGTGCTATGAAATGGAACCCCTCTTTGTCACACCATCAAGGTTCTGGAGGTTTATCTGTAGAATAACATGGAGTGAGCTACACGCTGGAATCTAATCGGGGGTTCGGATGAGTTATGTATAGAATAACAGATACCCGGGAGTGAGCTATGTTGTGTGATTGCCTTTAAGAGTGGTGTCCCTTTAAGATCTTAGTATGCTAATGAGCTAAGTGCCAGGACATTATCATGCGACTACTTGCCAGTCTCACTCTGTAACTGTAACACCAAGAGGCAAGACCTGCAAATGGATAGCTCTGCACTGTATATATTAGTTAGCTGTTGAGTAAACCTGTCTGAGATCTTCAATCAACTGAACTCCATTCATTTCATTTATGTTGCATCAGACAACATAACAAGTCACTCATAAAAAGCTACATGCTGGAATCTAATTGAGGATTTGTTATGCATGGAATACCAGATGCCCGGGAGTGAGAGTTATAGGCTGTTATCTAATTGAGGGGTTCGGATGTGGTACTGTATGGAATACCAGATCCCTGAGAGTGAGTTGTAGGCTGGAATTTAATTAAGGACTTCAGGCGAGTTATATTTATTGTGACAAATAGCTAACTTGGCAGGGAGAGGGGAACCAGAAACTCTCAGAAAGGAACAAGCATGATATCAGAGGACAGAGAGATATAAACAGCATTAAAATTAAAAATATCTCAATCCTGCAGGGACCAGACTGAAAACTAGCAAACATTTTGAAGGAGGTATGCGATTGTATGTACATCAATGTCCATAGTGTAACTAATAAGATTGGTGAGCTGCAGGTACAAATGCTACCTGGGATTATGATAGGATGTCAAATAGAGACATGACTCAAACAAGGCCAGGAAATGGTTCTTCATATTCCTGGTTACCATGTACTGAGGATTGATAGAGAAGGAAAAAGAGGAGATGTTTTGACAGTATTGATTAAGGATGATTCTGCATGGTTCTGCGACTGAAACCACTTGGCTTGATTTGAGGAACAGAGGAGGAGTTGTTACATTATTGGGGGGCCTTTTTACAGAGCTCCAAATAAAGAACAAAGAACAATACAGCACAGGAACAGGCCATTCAGCCCTCCAAGCCTGCGCCGATCTTGATGCCTGCCTAAACTAAAATCTTCTGCACTTCCGGGGCCCATATCCCTCTATTCCCTTCCTATTCATGGATTTGTCAAGATTCCTCTTAAACGTCGCTATCGTACCTGCTTCCACCACCTCCCCCGGCAGCAAGTTCCAGGCAATCACCACCTTCTGTGTAAAGAACTTGCCTCGCTCATCCCCTCTAAACTTTGCCCCTCTCACCTTAAACCTCTGTCCCCTAGTAACTGACTCTTCCACCCTGGGAAAAAGCTTCTGACTATCCACTCTGTCCATGCCGCTCATAACTTTGTAAACCTCTATCATGTCGCCCCTCCACCTCCGTCGTTCCAGTGAAAACAATCTGAGTTTATCCAACCTCTCCTCATAGCTTATGCCCTCCAGACCAGGTAACATCCTGGTAAACCTCTTCTGTACCCTCTCCAAAGCATCCACGTCCTTCTGGTAGTGTGGCGACCAGAATTGCACGCAATATTCTAAGTGTGGTCTAACTAAAGTTCTGCACAGCTGCAGCATGACTTGCCAATTTTTATACTCTATGCCCCGACCGATGAAGGCAAGCATGCCGTATGCCTTCTTGACTACCTTATACACCTGCGTTGCCTCTTTCAGTGACCTGTGGACCTGTATCCCAGATCTCTCTGCCTGTCAATACTCCTAAGGGTTCTGCCATTTACTGTATACTTCCAACCTGCATTAGACCTTCCAAAATGCATTACCTCACATTTGTCCGGATTAAACTCCATCTGCCATTTCTCCGCCCAAGTCTCCAACCGATCTATATCCTGCTGTAACCTCTGACAGTCCTCATCACTATCCGCAACTCCACCAACCTTTGTGTCGTCTGCAAACTTACTAATCAGACCAGCTACATTTTCCTCCAAATCATTTATATATACTACAAACAGCAAAGGTCCCAGCACTGATCCCTGCGGAACACCACGAGTCACATCCCTCCATTCAGAAAATACCCTTCCACTGCTACCCTCTGTCTTCTATGACTGAGCCAGTTCTGTATCCATCTTGACAGCTCACCTCTGATCCCGTGTGACTTCACCTTTTGTACCAGTCTGCCATGAGGGACCTTGTCAAAGGCTTTACTGAAGTCCATATAGATAACATCCACTGCCCTTCCTTCATCAATCATCTTCATCACTTCCTCAAAAAACTCAATCAAATTAGTGAGACACGACCTCCCCTTCACAAAACCATGCTGCCTCTCGCTAATAAGTTCATTTGTTTCCAAAAGGGAGTAAATCCTGTCCCGAAGAATCCTCTCTAATAATTTCCCTACCACTGACGTAAGGCTCACCGGCCTATAATTTCCTGGATTATCCTTGCTACCCTTCTTAAACAAAGGAACAACATTGGCTATTCTCCAGTCCTCTGGGACCTCACCTGTAGCCAATGAGAATGCAAAGATTTCTGTCAAGGCCCCAGCAATTTCTTCCCTTGCCTCCCTTAGTATTCTGGGGTAAATCCCATCAGGCCCTGGGGACTTATCTACCTTAATGCTTTGCAAGACACCCAACACCTCCTCCTTTTTGATAATGAGATGACTGACACTATCTACACTCCCTTCCCTAGGCTCATCATCCACCAAGTCCTTCTCTTTGGTGAATACTGATGCAAAGTACTCATTTAGTACCTCGCCCATTTCCTCTGGCTCCACACATAGATTCCCTTCTCTGTCCTTGAGTGGGCCAACGCTTTCCCTGGTTACCCTCTTTTTCTCTTTATATATGTATAAAAAGCCTTGGGATTTTCCTTAATCCCGTTTGCCAATGACTTTTCATGACCCCTTTTAGCCCTCCTGACTCCTTGCTTAAGTTCCTTCCTACTGTCTTTATATTCCTCAAGGGATTCGTCTGTTCCTAGCCTTCCAGCCCTGACAAATGCTTCCTTTTTCTTTTTGACTAGGCTCACAATATCCCGCATTATCCAAGGTTCCCGAAACTTGCCAAACTTATCCTTCTTCCTCACAGGAACATGCTGGTCCTGGATTCTAATCAACTGACGTTTGAAAGACTCCCACATGTCAGATGTTGATTTACCCTCAAACAGCCGCCCCCAATCTAAATTCTTCAGTTCCTGCCTAATACTGTTATAATTAGCCTTCCCCCAATTTACCCGAGGACTACTCTTATCCTTATCCACAAGTACCATAAAACGTATGGAATTATGGTGACTGCTCCCGAAATGCTCCGCTACTGAAACTTCGACCACCTGGCCGGGCTCATTCCCCAATACCAGGTCCAGTACGGCCTCTTCCCTAGTTGGACTATCTATGTATTGTTTCAAGAAGCCCTCCTGGATGCTCGTTACAAATTCTGCCCCATCCAAGCCCCTCGCACTAAGTGAGTCCCAGTCAATATAGGGGAAGTTAAAATCATCCACCACTACAACCCTGTTACCTTTACATCTTTCCAAAATCTGTCTACATATCTGCTCCTCTACCTCACGCTGGCTGTTGGGAGGCTTGTAGTAAACCCCCAACATCGTGACTGCACCCTTCCTATTCCTGAGCTCCACCCATATTGCCTCGCTGCATGACCCCTCCGAAGTGTCCTGCCGCAGTACAGCTGTGATATTCTCCTTAACCAGTAATGCAAATCCCCCACCCCTTTTACATCCCCCTCTATCCCGCCTGAAGCTTCTAAATCCTGGAACATTTAGCTGCCAATCCTGTCCTTCCCTGACCCAAGTCTCTGTAATAGCAACAACATCATAGTTCCAAGTACTAATCCAAGCTCTAAGTTCATCTGCCTTACCGGTTATACTTCCAATGAGAAAGATATAGATGAGCAAATTTGTCAGCAAATTTCAAAGGCGAGCAACAAAAATAGAGTAGCAATATTTGGAGCCTTTGGGCTGAATTCTGCTGGCCTTGTGGAGATACAGTTGGAGGTTTGGGATTGGAAAAGTCCGGGGCAGCCGCGTCGAGATGCATTGGCACCTCTGGTGGAGATTCCCGGGGCGGGCAGGGAGGAAAATCCAATGAGGCCGGCAGTCAATTACACCATTTAAGGGCCCGATTAGGGGCCATTTTCTGATGAGACAGGATCTTCCCACTTTTGGAGTGCACCCCCCCCCCCCCGCCTCCCCTGCTGTGTGCAGAGCCCGCCAGCTCTCTAGAGGCAGCCACTCAGCAGCAGGCCAGGAGGCCATCAGAGCCTGAGGCTCCATGCCCCAATTAAGACACTGCCATGAAAAAAGGCCAAAACCAGTCCCATGGAGGGGTATTCCTTCATACTGATGGCCCTATCTGTTGCGGGACTCTTCAATCTAACATTTGCAGAAGTGGTTGGAGAGCACATCTATATTGATGCACTTTCCTGTTCACCTATCTCCCATTCTCCAGTCTGAAAAACAACCATTTACTACAACTTGCTGTTTTCTGTCCTTAAAGCCACTGTTTTATCAAATCGGACATTGACCCTTCTATTCTATGAGCCTCAATTTTGTTAACCAGCCTTTTGTGTGATACTTTGTCAAATGCCTTCTTAAAATCCAAAGAGACAACATCCATTGCTTTCCCTTCATCAGCCTTCTCTGTTACTTCCCCAAAAAACTCTGTTAGATTCGTGAAGCACTATCTGCCTTTTACAGATTTGTGCTGGCTATCCTTAATTAGCTCAAACCTTTCGAATTGTCCACTGATATTTTCCCTGAGTTTCTTCTTTTTTTCTTTTGGGCCTCCTTATCTCGAGAGACAATGGATACGCGCCTGGAGGTGGTCAGTGGTTTGTGAAGCAGCGCCTGGAGTGGCTATAAAGGCCAATTCTGGAGTGACAGGCTCTTCCACAGGTGCTGCAGAGAAATTTGTTTGTTGGGGCTGTTGCACAGTTGGCTCTCCCCTTGCGCCTCTGTCTTTTTTCCTGCCAACTACTAAGTCTCTTCGACTCGCCACAATTTAGCCCTGTCTTTATGGCTGCCCGCCAGCTCTGGCGAATGCTGGCAACTGACTCCCACGACTTGTGATCAATGTCACACGATTTCATGTCACGTTTGCAGACGTCTTTATAACGGAGACATGGACGGCCGGTGGGTCTGATACCAGTGGCGAGCTCGCTGTACAATGTGTCTTTGGGGATCCTGCCATCTTCCATGCGGCTCACATGGCCAAGCCATCTCAAGCGCCGCTGACTCAGTAGTGTGTATAAGCTGGGGGTGTTGGCCGCTTCAAGGACTTCTGTGTTGGAGATATAGTCCTGCCACCTGATGCCAAGTATTCTCCGAAGGCAGCGAAGATGGAATGAATTGAGACGTCGCTCTTGGCTGGCATACGTTGTCCAGGCCTCGCTGCCGTAGAGCAAGGTACTGAGGACACAGGCCTGATACACTCGGACTTTTGTGTTCCGTGTCAGTGCGCCATTTTCCCACACTCTCTTGGCCAGTCTGGACATAGCAGTGGAAGCCTTACCCATGCGCTTGTTGATTTCTGCATCTAGAGACAGGTTACTGGTGATAGTTGAGCCTAGGTAGGTGAACTCTTGAACCACTTCCAGAGCGTGGTCGCCAATATTGATGGATGGAGCATTTCTGACATCCTGCCCCATGATGTTCGTTTTCTTGAGGCTGATGGTTAGGCCAAATTCATTGCAGGCAGACGCAAACCTGTCGATGAGACTCTGCAGGCATTCTTCAGTGTGAGATGTTAAAGCAGCATCGTCAGCAAAGAGGAGTTCTCTGATGAGGACTTTCCGTACTTTGGACTTCGCTCTTAGACGGGCAAGGTTGAACAACCTGCCCCCTGATCTTGTGTGGAGGAAAATTCCTTCTTCAGAGGATTTGAACGCATGTGAAAGCAGCAGGGAGAAGAAAATCCCAAAAAGTGTGGGTGCGAGAACACAGCCCTGTTTCACACCACTCAGGATAGGAAAGGGCTCTGATGAGGAGCCACCATGTTGAATTGTGCCTGAGTATTGTTTCCAAAACCTTTCCCACCACTGATGTTAAACTGATCGGCCTGTAGTTACTAGGAATGTCCTTACACCCTTTCTTGAATAACAGTGCCACACTTGCCACCGTCCAATCCTCTGGCACCTTCCCCGTATCTAGGGAAGATTGCAAGATTATGGCAAGCCCTTCCATTATCTCCACTCCCACCTGAGATGCAAACCATTCAGACCAGGTGACATATCCAATCTAAACATAGCCAACCTTTCCATTACATCCTCTTCCAGTGGGGCTGCCGGTTGGACTTCATTGCGAGCCCTCTGATTGGGCCTTCCACTTCCCTGGCCTGCCTGCCTTCCTTATTTTGATGGGGCTCTCGGAGGCAGCTTCTTAATTGGCCACCTCCAGGATGATTGTGGCCGATGACCTGGCATGGCCACTTCCGGATTCCAGACCCAGAATCAAGGCCAAAGTTGGGATTGTGACACAATCAGGAAAATCCAGCACTTTTTAGTCTAATATAGCCTGGGAAAAACATAGTGCTAAGGGTGGGAAAGGAGAGGAATTTCTACTATATTGGTATTTACTCCTTGCTCAACATGAAACTTTAATAATTTTGGATGTACACATAATAGATGCATATGAAAAAATATTCATATAAAGTTTGTTAACATTAATGTTGTTAATGCTGTGTTAAAGTTTTTCACTTCATTTCAGATACTGAAACAGATTGAAAATGATAACAGTAAAAAAAAGGTGAACTGCGTGTCATGGCTGGCAGAACTGGAGTCCATCACATCATTAACAAAGGAAATGAAAATTAAAATAAAACAGAAAAAGGAGGCTTATGACAAGTCAGGAGCAAAATTCAGTTAAAAACAAAGAAGATAATGGAAAGTACAAGAGGGAACTGAGAAAGTTAATATGGGAGTTAAAGAGAGGTTATGAGAAAAGAATACCAGACAACACATAATATAATAGGGCAAGGTTAATGAGTACTTTGTATTGGTGTTTACTAAGGAAGAGATGTTGACAAAATATTGGCAGAAGCAGAGATGGTAGAGGTAATAGATGGGATAAAAACTGATCGACGGGATGCAGATGAAAGGTTAACTATACTTAGATTGGATATGTCACCTGGTCTGGATGGTTTGCATCTCAGGTTGCTAAGGGAAGTGAGAGTGGAGATAACGGAAGGGCTTCCAATCTTCCCTAGATACGGGGAAGGTGCCAGAGGATTGGACGGTGGCAAGTGGGGCACTGTTATTCAAGAAAGGGTGTACGGACATTCTTGTAACTACAGGCCAGCTAGTTTAACATCAGTGGTGGGTAAGGTTTAGAAACAACAATCAGGAAAAAAATCAACGGGCACTTGGAGAGGTTCGAGTTAATTAAGGAGAGCCAGCACGGATTTGTAAGATCATGCTTCACTAATCTAATAGAATTTTTTGATGAAGTAATAGAGTAGGACGATGAAGGGAATGCAATGGATGTTGTCTATATGGATTTTAAGAAAGCATTTGACAAAGTATCACATAAACGGTTGGTTAACAAAATTGAGGTTCATGCAATAGAAGGGTCAGTGTCAGATTGGACAAAAAAAATTGGCCTAAGGACGGAAAACAGTGAGTTGTGGTAAATTGTTGTTTTTCAGACTGGGGAATGAAAGACAGTGGTGTTCCCCAAGGGTCAGTGCTGGGACCATTGCTTTTTTGATATGTATAAATGACTTGGATATTGGAATACAGAGTAAAATTTTCAAAATGATACCAAACCTGGAGATGTGGCAGACAGTGAGAATGATACCAATCGACTGCAATGGGACACAGAGAGACTAGCTGTCTGGGCAAACAAGTGGCAGATGGAATTTAGTACAGAGAAGTGTGAGGAGATGCATTTTAGCAGAAGAGATAGGGAGAGGCCATAGAGACTAAATGGCACAGCCTCTAAAGAGTGTGCAGGGACGGATGGATATGGGGATTCACGTGTATAGATCTTTGAAGGCAGGATATATTGAGAGAGTAGTTAGTAAAGCATATGGGATCTTGGGCTTCATAGATAGAGATATTGAGTACAAAAGCAGGGAGGTTATGCTGAACCTTTATAAAGCTCTGGTTAGGCCACAACTGGAGTATTGTGTCCAGTTCTGGTCACCACACTTTAGGAAGGATGTAAGGGTTCTTGAGAGGGTGCAGAGTGGATTTACCAGATGGTTCCAGGGATGAGGAATTTTAGCCTCAAGGTTGGGTTGGAGAAGCTGGGATTGTTCTGATTGGAGAAAAGGAGATTGAGGGGAGATTTGATAGAGGTGTACAAGATTTTAACAGGTTTAAATAAGGTAGACAAAGAAAAACTATTCCCATTAGCTGATGGTACAAGGACTAGAGGACACAGATTTAAATTTTTGGGCAAGAGATGCAGGGGGGATGTGAGGAAGAACTTTTTTAATGCAATGAGTGGTAATGACCTGGAACTTGCTGCTTAAGAGAGTGGTGGAAGCCGAGACTATGAATGATTCCAAAAGAAAATCAAATGGGCAATTGAGGGAAATAAACTTACAGGGCTATGGGGATAGAGCCGGGGAATGGGACTGACTGGATTGCTCTACAGAGAGCTGGCATGGACTCAATGGCCTCCTTCTGTTCTGACTCTATGACATCAAAATGAGCTCTAAAGCCTTTTTTGAACATATAAAGTATAAATTCATTCCATCTTCGCTGCCTCCGGAGAATACTTGGCATCAGGTGGCAGGACCGTATCTCCAACACAGAAGTCCTCGAGGCGGCCAACATCCCCAGCTTATACACACAACTGAGTCAGCGGCGCTTGAGGTGGCTTGGCCATGTGAGCCGCATGGAAGATGGCAGGATCCCCAAAGACACATTGTACAGCGAGCTCGCCACTGGTATCAGACCCACCGGCCGTCCATGTCTCCGCTTTAAAGACGTCTGCAAACGCGACATGAAATCCTGCAACATTGATCACAAGTCGTGGGAGTCAGTTGCCAGCGTTCGCCAGAGCTGGCGGGCAGCCATAAAGGCGGGGCTAAAGTGTGGCGAGTCGAAGAGACTTAGCAGTTGGCAGGAAAAAAGACAGAGGCGCAAGGGGAGAGCCAACTGTGTAACAGCCCCGACAAACAAATTTTATCTGCAGCACCTGTGGAAGAGCCTGTCACTCTAGAATTGGCCTTTATAGCCACTCCAGGCGCTGCTCCACACACCACTGACCACCGAGATAAGGAGGCCAAAAGAAAGAAATCTTTTAAGGACCCAAAGAGAAATCTTCATGTAGAGACAGTGAACATGGCTAAAGTATTAAATGAGTACTTTGCATCTGTCTTCATAATGAAAGTGGATGATTTGAAGGTTACTTTAAAAGAGGAAATGAAATTTGTGGCCGGGATAGTAGTAGAGAATACATACTAAAAAGATTAGCATAACAAAACGACATTAGAAAGATTTGTCCCCATGATAGCTGATATTGTTAATGGTTCTCTCTCTTCAAATACCATCCCCATCTCCTTTACCTCTGCCATCATTGCCTGTCTCTTCAACAAAAATTCACTGACCCCTCCATTCTTGCAAACTACCATCCCATCTCCAACCTCCCTTTCCTCCCCAAAGTCCCTGAACGTGTTTTCCATGCCCAAATCCATGCCCGTCTTTCCCGGAACTCTAAGTTTGAATCCTTCCAATCAGGTTTCTGCCCCTCTACAGTACCAAAACGGCTCTTAATCAAAGTCACAAATGACATCCTATGTGACTATGATGAAGGTAGAGTAAACCTGCTCGTCCTTCTCGACCTGGCTGCAGCATTTGACGTGGTTGACCACGCCATCCTCCTCCAACGCCTGTCTGGGTGGGACTGTTCTCACCTGGTTCCATTCTTAACTGTCTAATAATAGCCAGAGAATCACCTGCAATGGCTTCTCTTCCTGCTCCCATGCTGTTACCTCTGGTGTCCCCCAAGGATTTATCCTTGGCCCCCTCCTATTTCTCATCTACATGCTTCTCCTCGGTGACATCACCCAAAAACACCATGTCAGTTTTGACATGTAAGTTCACGCCATCCAACTCTACCTCACCACCACCTCTCTCAACCCCTCCACTGTCTTTAAATTATCAAACTAATTATCCAACATCCAGTCCAGGATGAGCAGACATTTCCTCCAATTAAAGACTGAAGCCATTGTTTTTGGTCCCCCTTGAAACTCTGTTCCCTAGCTACTGACTCCATCCCTCTGCCTGCCAACAATCTGAGACTAAATCAGCCTGTTCACAACTGTGGTGTCATACTTCACCCCGAGATGAGCTTCCGACCACATATTCGCACCATCACTAAAACCGCCTACTTCCAGCTCCCTAACAGAGCCCTATTTCACCCCCTCTCTGCTCATCTGCTGCTGAAACCCTCATCCACGCCTTTGTTACCTCTCGACTTGACTACTCCAACACACTCCTGGCCGGCCTCCCATGTTCTACCCTCCGTAAACTTGAGGTCATCAAGTGCCCTAACTCATGCCAAGTCCCATTCCCCTCTCACCCCTGTGCTCGCTGACCTAAACTGGCTCTCGATTAAGCAATGCCTCGATTTTAAAATTGTTTTCAAATCCCTCCATAGCCTCATCTCTCCCTATCTCTGTAATCTACTCCAGTCCCACAGCTCTCTGAGATATCTGTGTTCTATAATACTGGCCTCTTGAGCATCCCCAATATTAATTGCTCCACCATTGATGGCTACACCTCTGGCTGTCAAGGTTCTAAGCTCTGGAATTCCCTCTCTGAACCTCTCCATCTCCCTACCTCTCTTTCCTCCTTAAAAAGTACTTCTTTGACCAACCTTCTGGTCATCTGCTCTAATATTTCCTTATATAGCTTGCTTTCAAATTTTGCTTCATAACGCTCCTGTGAAGTGTCTTTGGAAGTTTTGCTATGTTAAAAATGCAATATAAATACAATTTGTTGTTGATGTTGAAAGTTGGTAAGGAACCTGGTCCAAATGGAATGCATCCTAGGTTGCTGAAAGAGGTAAAGGTAGAAATAGCAGAGGCATTGGTCACAATCTTTCAAACCTCATTGGATACAGTAATAGCGCTGGTTGACTGGAGGACTACAAATTTTATACCACTATTTAAAAAGGAGGGAGGGATAAACCAGGAAACTACAGACCTGTCAGCCTAACATCAGTGGTAGAAAAGTTATTGGAAACCATTATTAGGGACAAAATAAACTTTCATTTGCAAAGGCACAGGTTAATCAAGGATAGCCAGCATGGATTTGTTAAAGGAAAATTGTTTTTGACTAACTTAATTGAATTCTTCAATGAGGTAATTGAGCAGGTTAATCAAGATATTGCTGTAGATGTTTTATGTATGGACTTTCGCAGTCACTTGACCAAGTGCCACACAGGAGCCGCCGTGCCGCACTGCGCAATTGCACAGCAGGCGGTCACTTAACATATTGATTGTGTTGCCCCCCCCCACCACCACCCCCCCCCCCCCCCCCCCACCACCAAACATGTGGCGGAGGGCGGCATTGGCGACACTGTTCACAGTGTCACCTGATGCAGAAGCAGGTGCTCTGACTGGGGGCAGCCATCACAGTCAGTTTCATTAAAGACAAAGTCCACACCAGACTGGTGTCCTGTGAGCTCGTAACATGGTGTCAGAAGTGAAAAGCTGTTGAGAAGCATAGCTACGGAACAAAGGCCACTGGAATGGTCACAATTGCTAAAAGCTGCTAAAAACCACAGGAAGCCACAGAAAATGAACAAAGAAACAGCTGAAAGTACAGGGTAAGACGATAGCTGCAAATCTTTCTCTGCCTGTGCCGGTTGAAATGAGAGGTGATATGAAACGAACTGGCAGTTCTTCCACTCGCAATGGCAAAATTCCGAAATTGCGACAGATTTAATTAACAAACCAGAGCAGCTGCGAGTAGCTACACTTTTATCACTGTTGGGGAGAGACTGTTACAAAGTGTATTCCACCCTAAATCTCTCTGAAGAACAAAAAAAACAGACAGCAGAAATTTTGAAAGCCTTGAAGGCACGCTTTGAACCTCAAGTGAACGTAACTTATGAACAGTATATATTCAATATTAGGGCCCAAGGTGAAGAAGAGTCCACTTATCAATATGTGACTGCATTAACACAGCTCGCAGAATCCTGTGAATTTGTGCAACTAAAAGATGATCTAATTAAAGAACAGATTGTATTAGGCAGAAGAGATCTCACAGTGAGTGCAGGTTTACTGAGAGAGGAGAAACTGACTCTCAGGAAAGCGATCGATGTGTGCAGAAGCACTGAAGTTGTAAATCAGCAGCTAGAGCATATTCATGGTAGATCAGACCAGGCCTTGCATTATGCTGAGAGACATTCCAGACCAAAAGGGTAGAAAGACAAAGGATAGGATGCAAATACTGCAGAGGACATCACACACAGGAAAAGAAGGTATGTCCAGCGTGGGGAGAGCAGTGTTCTCACTACAAGAAGCTGAATCATTCTGCACACAAGTGTTTGGCTAGAAGGAAGCACAACAAGCAGGTACAGATGGCCACTGGAGAGATGTCAGCTGAAAATACTGATGAATCACTATACACCATACAACAGGTTGGCTCAGTCAGGTCAATAGGTGTTAAATGGTTTGTGACTGTTGGAATGATAACTGCAGAAGGAGAATATCAAGTCAACATAAAGTGTCAGAAAGACACTGGTGCGTCATACAACATCATCAACAGACCTGTGCAAAGTGGCTCAACATGGCAATCCAAAAATAAAGCCCTCGAAATTAAGTCTGAGGCTTTAAAATGGCACCATACTAGTGCCGAGAGGACAAATTACTCTGAGAGCCCGTTGCAATGGCAAGAACGAAGATCTGGAGTTCCGGATCATAGACGGCAAGCAAAAGCCACTCATCTCAGCCAAAGCAAATCTAAAACTTGGACTGGTAACACTCAACATGCAAAAAGGGATTTGCAATGTGTCTCAGTGCACTAAACCATTGACTGTGGAACATATCCTAGAGGAGTACAATGATGTATTTACAGGGTTAGGATGTCCTCCTGGAGAATATCATCTCGAAGTAGATGAGAGGGTAAGACCAATTCAGCATCTGCAGAGGAAAGTTCCAGCTGCCCTCAAGGCCAGCCTGAAAGACAAGATAGAAGAGCTGGAAAAGAAGGGAGTAATCAAGAAAGTGACAACCCCTACAGAATGGATTAGCAGCATGGTAGCAGTGAAACAACCTAGAAAGCTGAGAGTATGCATCGACCTAAATAAAGCTCTGAAGAGATCTCACTACCACATGCCAACCATCAAAGGAATTTTGCCACAACTTGCAAAGGCAAAAGTCTTCACTACCCTACATGTGAAGGACGGTTACTGGGAAGTGAAGCTGGATGAAAGCAGCAACTTTCTAACTACATTCTGGACACCATTCGGGGGATACAGACGGTTACACATGTCGTTTGGCATTTCCACAGTTCCAGAGGAGTATCAACGCAGACATCATGAGATAGTTAGTGATCTTCCTGGAGTGGAAGCTATAGTGGATGATCTGCTAGATTATGGAGCAGAGACTCAATGGAAGAAGCCATTGCTAACCACGATCAAAATCTAGTGCAACAGCTGGACAGAGCTCGCCAGATGAACCTGAAGCTGAACAAGAAAGAAATTGCAATTAAAGATGCTCAAAGTCAAGTACATAGGTCATGTACTGACAGTAAAAGGTCTTCGCCCAGATCCTGAAAAAGTGAGAGCAGTAGCAACGATGCAGTGACCAACAGATGTGAAAAAGGTACAACGATTTGTTGGATTCGTCAACTATTTAGTAAAATTCTTGCCCGATCTGTCGTCAGAGTGTGAACCATTACGCCAACTCACTGCCAAGGACATGCCGTGGTATTGGGGCACAGAACAAGAAGCAGCATTCACTAAAATCAAGTAACTAGTGATGTAAATGATGAAGTCACCCTGCAGTGTGACGCAGTGAGACAGAACTTGGAGCAACCCTAATGCAGCATGAACAACTGGTTACATTTGCATCCAGGGCATTAACGCAAATGGAACGACACTTCACTCAGATCGAGAAAGAGTGCCTGGCCATTGTCTTTGCTTGTGAACATTTTCATCAATACCTACTTGGAAGAGACAAAGTGACAGTCGAGTCTGACCTTGAGCCACTTCAAAGCATTTTCCTCAAGCTGCTACTATCTGCTCCAAAGCGTCTGCGAAGAATGTTACTCCGGTTACAGAGATATCATTTGGATGTGACATATAAGCAAGGGAAACAGATGTACATCGCTGACATGCTGTCGAGAGCAGCACTCCCTATGAAGAAAGTAGAGGATGCTCCAACAGAGTGTGAAATCTTCCAGATCCAACACAAAGCTACAGCTCGACATGCTCTGGAAGTCATCAACCCAGCAGAGACATTGAATCTGACAGAGACACACCCTGCTCAAATCAAGCAAACTACCCAACAAGATCCAACTCTACAAGTGTTACAAGAATTAACGATGAAAGGATGGCCTGACAACATCAAGGACAATCCTGTCGTCACAAGAGTGTATTGAGTTTACAGAGATAAATTGACAGCCCAAGATGGCATCTTGTACAAAGGAAATAGAGTCATTATCACTAAAGAGTTGAGAGGAGAGATGCTAAAACGCATCCATGCAAGCCACCAAGGAATTGAGTCGAGTCTGAGGAAGACAAGAGAAGTGCTCTACTGGCCAAACATCAACAATGAAATCAAAGACCACATCAGCCAGTGCAGTGCGTGTTATTAGGACCAAGCTAAGCAAACTAAAGAGCTGCTGATGACACATGACATCTCAGACAGACCTTGGATGAAGCTGGGAGTAGACTTCTTCACTCTCACAGGAACTGATTATCTTGTCACTGTAGACTACGATTCTGACTACTGGGAGGTGGACCAGCTGACCTCAATGACTACTGGTGAGATTATAGAATGCCTGAAAGCACACTTCAGTCGTTACGGCATTCCTGACATTGTGATGAGCAACAATGGCCCTCAGTTAATGGGTGAAGAGTTCAGCCACTTCATAAAGGATCGGGAAATTCAACACCGTCATCTCCACACTATCTCCAGTCCAATGGAAAGGCTGAGGCGGCAGTGAAAATCACCAGAGGAATCATAAAGAAATTGAGCAAACCCAGCACAGATATATACAAGACAATCCTCGAGTGGAGAAACACACCTACTGAAGGCATGGAAAGTAGTCCAGTACAAAGACTAATGTCACGCCGCACCCAAACTACTCTTCCAATAGCAAAAAAGCTACTGAAGCCAGAAGTAGTAGCAGGCACGAGTGACAAAATCAAGGTGAAACGGCAGAAAGTCAAAGTTCATTTTGACAAAACTGCCAAACCATTGCCTGAATTGAGCATTGAAGAGCCAGTCAGGGTACAAAACGTCAATGTTCACAACAAGAGTCAGCCTAAGTGGCAACTTGGGACCTGTGAAGAGCAGTTGTCACCTCGATCGTATGCGGTGGAAGTGAACGGCCAGATATAGTCACAACTGCAGACACGTACGCACAACTGGAGAAGCTGCTGCGTCACAGCAGGCGGCCAATCAGGAAGATGAGAACTCACCAACTGCACAGTCCACAGATCAACCATCAGTCCCAGAGGTCCACAGCAGCCCAACAATAGAAATGGAACAACAACAGTTACCGCGGCAACAAGTGGCAAAGCAACAACACTCGCTGGAGAAGGAACATCAACCAGATGAGCAACCAACAACAACGCACACGTGCACCATTAAGAGACCGGCACGATGTAATGACTATGTGTGCAATGCGTGTGCAGGGACTGGCAAGAATGATAAACTATTAATGCATGAGAACAGTGGTGTGCATAGTGGGTAACTTGGAAAACTCACAGTGTAAATGATAATGCATGCAAATTTTGTTTTTGTTTTTTTTGTATGAAAAGGGAGCTGTTTGGGATAGAAATGCAATACTGCAATACTGTGCCTCCTGGCTTGCCATAGTCTAGTGACCTGTACCATGAGGCACTCTGACTGGGGGCAGCCATCACAGTTAGTTTCATTAAAGACAGAGTCCACACCACACTGGTGTCCTGTGAGCTCGTAACACAAATCATGCAGAGTTGACCCCTTCCCCATACAAACTGTGCAAAGTTGACCCCTTCCCCCGCTTCCCAATATAAATCATGCCAGCTCCCTGTGATGCAGTCTAGTCAGTCCCACATAGCCGCTCTATCCCCGTAGCCCTGAACGTTTATTTCCTGTCAGTGCCCATCCAATGTCCAATAACTAGAGGTTAATGATATAAAATCACTGGCAAAGATCTAAAAGATCTAGATTTTTCTCACTCAGAACATGACCTGAAAAGCTGGTGGCAACTGGTTCTACAAATAATTTTAAAAGTAAGTTGGACAGATACTTGAGGATAAGGAACCTACGGACAAAAATCATGGATGTGGGATGAAACATGACTGCCCTTTTAAAGAGCCAGTACAGGCATGGTGGGCCAAATGGCCTCCTTCTTTACTGTAAGTTTCTACAATTCTATGAGCAGATACCTGAGTGAGTTACAGGCTGTACAGTGGCGGCACAGTGGCGCAGTGGTTAGCACCGCAGCCTCACAGCTCCAGGGACCCGGGTTCAATTCCGGGTACTGCCTGTGTGGAGTTTGCAAGTTCTCCCTGTGTCTGCGTGGGTTTCCTCCGGATGCTCCGGTTTCCTCCCACATGCCAAAGACTTGCAGGTTGATAGGTTAATTGGCCATTAGCAATTGCCCCTAGTATAGGTAGGTGGTAGGGAAATATAGGGACAGGTGGGGATGTGGTAGGAATATGGAATTAGTGTAGGATTAGTATAAATGGGTGGTTGATGGTCGGCACAGACTCGGTGGGCCAAAGGGCCTGTTTCAGTGCTGTATCTCTAAACTAAACTAAACTGTAATCTAATCAAGGGCTTTGGATGGAATATATATAGATTTACAGATACCTAGAAGTGAATTGCAGGTTGGAATCTAATCAGATGGTTTGGGTAGTTAATATGTAGAACACAAACCCAGGACTGAGCTATCGGCTGGTAATTAATTGATTGGTTTGGATGTTTTAAATATCAACTAACAGATGCCTGGAATCTGCAATTCAATCAAGGAGTATGGGTGGTTTGTAGATAGAATAACAAATAACTGCCGGTGAGTTACAGGCTGGAATCCAATTGAAGGGATCAGGTTGTTTATATATAGAATAACAGGTCACCAGGAATGAGTTACAAGCTGGAATCTAATCGCGAGGTTCAGACAAAATAGTGGAGGCTGTGTCAGGATGGCTCCCTGCTGCACTCCCACCACCAGGGAACTTGCTTGCTTGTTAAGGCCACAATTAGGGGCGATTTTGTGGCCTCACCAGCATTTTGCCACCAGCTGAAGGGAGGTGCCCGCCTTGCAGCAGGCTGGGGGACAATTGGAGCCGGAGGCTTCAGGCCCCATTGACGGGGCCATGAGCAGGAAAGGCTGCTCCTGCGGCCCAAACGTTCCACCCAGAGGGGTTTCCCTTTGCTCCAAGGGGCCTAATTGTTTTTACATGTGTTAACACCTCTGAGGACGCCTCCATGTTGAGGCATGCTCATGATCCCTGACCTACGGCTCTGGGTACCCATTTGGTCCTGATGTCGGGATCTCAAAATCCGCAGCAGAATCCAGCCCTTTAAGTACAGACACCATCATTGGTGACAGACACTGTCAATCGATACCGGTCTGTGATATGCTTAGATTTCCAGAACGCATTTGATAAGGTGCCACATCAAAGGTTACTGCAGAAAGTAAAAGCTCATGTTGTAGGGGGTAACATATTAGCATGGATAGAGGATGGGCTAGCTAACAGAAAACAGAGAGTAGGCATAAATATTTGCCATTTTCTGGTTGGTAAGATGTAACGAGTGGTGTGCCCCAGGGATCTGTGCTGGGGCCTCAACTTATCAATGACTTATATCAATGACTTAGATGAAGGGACTGAAGGTATGGTTGCTAACTTTGCTGATGACACAAAGAAAGGTAGGAAAGTAAGTTGTGAAGAGGACAGAAGGAGGCTGCAAGGGATATAGATAGGTTAAGAGAGTGGGCAAAGACCTGGTAAGTGGAGTATAATGTGGGAAAATGTTAATTTTTCCATTTTGGCAGGAAGAATAAAAAAGAGCATATCATCTAAATGATGAGAGATTGCAGAGCTCCGAGATGCAGAGGGATTTGGGTCTCCTAGTGCATGATTCGCAAAAGGTTAGTACGCAGGTACAGCAAATAATTAGGAAAGCTAATAGAATGTTATTGTTTATTGCGAGAGGAATTGAATATAAAAGTAGGGAGGTTGTGCTTCAGCTATACAGGGCATTGGTGAGACCACATCTGGAGTACTGTGTATAGTACAGGTCTCCTTATTTAAGGAAGGATGTAATTGCATTGCAAGCAGTAAGAGAAGGTTTACTAGAGTAATACCTGGAATGGGTGGACTGTCTTACAAGGAAAGATTGGACAGGCTAGGCTTGTATCCGCTGGAATTTAGAAGAGTAAGAGGCAACTTGATTGAAACATATATGATCCTGAGGGGTCTTGACAGGGTGGATGTGGAAAGGATGTTTCCCCTTGTGGGAGAATCTAGAACTAGGGGTCACTGTTTAAAAATAAGGAGTCGCCCATTTAAGACAGAGATGAGGAGAATTTTTTCTCTCAGAGGGTCGTGAGTCTTTGGAATTCTCTTTCTCAAAAGGTGGTGGAAGCAGAGTCTTTGAATATTTTTAAGGCAGAGGTAGATAGATTCTTGATAAGCAAGGGGGTGAAAGGTTATAAAAACAAGAAATGCTGGAAACACTCAGCAGGTCTGGCAGCATCTGTGGAGAGAGAAGCAGTGTTACCGTTTCAGGGGTGAAAGGTTATTTGGGGTAGGTGGAAATGTGGAGTTGAGGTTACAATCAGATCAGCCATGAAGTTGTTGAATGGCAGAACAGGCTCGAGGGGCCGAGTGGCCTACTCCTGCTTCTAATTCTTATGTTCGTATGTTCATGTCTGACTGTCTCTCCCAGACTGGTATCGATTGACAGTGTCTGTCTCCCCAGACAGGTATCGATTGACAGTGTCTGACTGTCTCTCCAGTGGTCAGGGACAGGAGGGTGTGACTATGAGTGAGGCAGGTAGAGGGATCCAGGAGGTAGTGCTGCAGGAGCCTCAGCCATTGTCCTTGTGCAACCGGTTCGAGATTCTTGCTCCCTGTGTGGACGTGAGCAGAGACTGTTGAGAGGATGAGCAAACTGACCACAACACCGTGGTACAGGGAGCCATTCAAGTGGGGGGAGAAAAGAGAAATGTAGTCGTAATCGGGGATAATATAGTTAGGGGCATAGACACTGTTCTCTGTGGCCAGGATTGAGACTCCCGAAGGCTCTGTTGCCTGCCTGGTGCCAGGGTTCAGGATATCTCATCGGGGTTGCAGAGGAACTTGGAGTGGGAGGGGAAAGATCCAGTTGTCATGGTCCACATAGGTACCAATGATATAGGTAGAACAAGGATAGAGGTTCTGCTGAGGGAATATGAGCAGCTAGGGGCTAAATTAAAAAGCAGAACCAAAAAGGTAATAATCTCCAGATTACTACCTGAGCCACGAGCAAATTGGCAAAGGATCAATAAGATTAAAGAGGTAAATGCGTGGCTCAAAGATTGGTGTGCGAGAAATGGGTTTGAATTCGTGGGGCGTTGGCACCAGTACTGGGGAAGGAGGGAGCTGTTCCAATGGGACGGCCTCCACCTGAATCATGATGGGACCAGAGTCCTGGCGAATCGCATAACTAGGACTGTAGATAGGGCTTTAAACTAAATAGTGGGAGCAAGTTACATGGAAAAACAGGAAGTTAAAGGAGAAGGTAAGAGTGCAGGTTAGTGGTGAGGCTGATTGTTACCAAACTGCAAGAAGTATACTGGTTAAACCAGAAGAGAGAAATAATAAACAGGTGAATAAAGCATCAGTGCTGAGGGACAGGTTAGGGGGTCTAGCCCAAATAAGAGTTCTATATATAGATGCATGGAGTGTAGGAAATAAACTAGATGAACTGCAGGCGCAAATTTAAATGGAAAATTATGATGTGGTGGCCATTGCGGAGACGTGGCTGCAGGATGGTCGGAACTGGGAACTAAATATAACTGAAGTTTACAGGAGGGACAGGGGAAAATGACAGAGGGGATGGAGTAACCTTACTGATTAGAAATAATATCACCTCATTGGTGAGGGAGGATATAATGAGGGGAAAGCATCCAGTGGAGACCTTATGGGTGGAATCGAGGAAAAGGATCTAAAACTGTAATAGGTGTTGTGTATAGCCCCCCTGGTAGCAGTCCTGAGGTGTTAGATTGTATAAATGCACAAATTAGGCAAGTGTGTAACAAAGGCAGAGTAGTATTAATGGGGGATTTTAACTTACACATAGATTGGGAGAGGCAGACTAGCACCTGCCAGAAAGGTAGTGAATTTCTGGAATGTGTCTGGGATAGTTCCCTACAGCAATATGTCCTAGATGTAACAAGGGGACAGGCAATATTAGATTTAGTTATGAGTAAAGAGCCAAATTTAATTAGTAGCCTAACTGTGTGTGAACATTTATCAAATAGTGATCACAACATGATCGAATTCAAGGTAGTGTTTGAAAGTGAAAAGCACGAATCAGCTACTAGAATTTTAGACTTGGGTAAGGCTGACTTTACTGGGATGAGACTGAGACTGTCCACAGTAAACTGGGTAGATCTGTTAATGGGTCAAACGACTGAAGAACAGTGGAGAATATTTAAAGAAACATTTAATGAAATACAGAGCGAGTATATACTGCTGAGAGGAAAAAGCTCCACTTCACAGAGAAAACAGCCATGGACAACTAAAGAGATTAGGGATAGCATAAAACTAAAAGAAAGGGCTTACAAAAATGCAAAACACAGCACAGATCCGGCCGAATGGGATCGATACAAAGACCAGCAAAGGGTCACAAAGCAGCTTATAAGAGCTGCTAAAAGAGATTATGAAAGGAAACTTGAAAGGAACATCAAAATCAATAAGAAGAAATTTTATAGTTACATAAAGAGAAAGCGGGTGGTCAAGAGCAATGTCGGTCCACTAAAAGCTGAAACTGGAGATATTGTCATTGACAATGGGGAAATGGCAGACATGTTGAACAATTACTTTGCCTCAGTATTTACAATTGAAAAGGAGGATAACTTGCTGGATGTCCCGAAAAAATTAATAGCCAATAGGGGACAGGGACTTAATACAATTAATGTAAGTAAATCATCAGTAACAAGGAAATTAATGGCACTAAAGAGTGAGAAATCCCCTGGACCTGACGGTTTCCATCCGAGAGTGTTAAAGGAAGTAGGGGAGCACATTGTAGATGCCCTAACTATAGTCTTTCTGAGTTCCCTAGATTCAGGAGTGGTCCCTCCGGATTGGAAAGTTGCACATGTCACTTCACTTTTTAAGAAGGGTGAAAGGGGGAACCAAGGAAATTACAGACCAGTTAGCCTGACATCTGTGGTGGGCAAGTTGCTGGAGTCTATAATCAAGGATAGGGTGACTGAACACCTAGAAAAATTTCAGTTAATCAGGGACAGCCAGCATGGATTCATGACGGGAAGGTCATGCCTGACAAATCTCATTGAATTTTGAAGAGGTGACTAAATAGTGGACAGGGGAATGTCTATGGATGTTATTTATATGGACTTCCAGAAGGCATTTGATAAAGTCCTACATAAGAGACTGTTAACTAAGGTAGAAGCCCATGGAGTTGAGGGAAAATTATTGACATGGTTAGGAAGTTGGTTGAGTGGTAGGCAACAGAGAGTGGGGATAATGGGTAAGTACTCCGATTGGCAGGATGTAACTAATGGTGTCCCGCAGGGATCTGTGTTGGGGCCTCAATTATTCACATTATTCATTAACAACTTGGATGATGGCATAGTAAGTCACATATCCAAATTTACTGGTGATACAAAGTTAGGCGGCATTATAGACAGTCTAGATGATAGCATAAAATTGCAAAGAGATATTGACAGACTAGGTGAGTGGGCAAAACTGTGGCAGATGGATTTCAATGCGGGCAAGTGTGAGGTTATCCATTTTGGACCAAAAAAGGATAGAGCAGGGTGCTTTCTAAATGGTTAAGTACAGTGGATGTCCAAAGAGACTTGGGGGTTCAGGTGCATAGATCTTTAAAATGCCACGAGCAAGTGCAGGAATTAATCACAAAGGCTAATGGAATGCTAGCATTTATATCCAGAGGATCGGGGTATAAAGACACAGAGGTTATGCTGCAGCTGTACAAAACCCTGGTTAGACCCCACTTGGAGTACTGTGAGCAGTTCTGGGCACCACACCTTAGGAAGGATATATTGGTCTTGGAGGGAGTGCAACGTAGGTTTACAAGAATGATACCTGGACTACAGGGGTTAAGTTACGAGGAGAGATTGCACAAATTAGGCCTGTTTTCGCTAGAATTTAGAAGGTTAAGGGGTGATCTGATCGAAGTCTTCAAGATATTAACAGGAAAAGACAGGCTAAAGATAAACTATTTCCACTGGTTGGAGATTCTAAAACTAGGGGGAATAGTCTAAAAATTAGGACCAGACCGTTCAGGAGAGATGTTAGGAAGTACTTCTTCACGCAAAGGGTGGTGGAGGTTTGGAACTCTCTCCCACAAACAGCAGTTGAAGCTAGAACAGTTGTTAATTTTAAATCTGAGATAGATTTTTGTTCAGCAAAGGTATTAAGGGATATGGGCCAAAGGCAGGTATATGGAGTTAGGCCGCGGATCAGCCATGATCTCATTGAATGGCGGGACAGGCTCAAGGGGCTGAATGGCCTACTCCTGTTCCTATCTTCCTATGTTCCTATGTCTCTCCAGACTGGTATTGATTGACAGTGTCTGACAGTCTCTCCAGACTGCTATCGATTGACAGTGTCTGACAGTCACTCCAGACTGGTATCGACTGATAGTTTCTGTCTCCCCCAGATTGGTATTGATTGACTGACTGTCTCTCCCAGACTGGTATCGATTGCCAGTGTCTGACTGCTGCAGCTGGAATGAATTGACACTGTAAATACATACCAGTCTGTGACTGACAAGACAGTCTAAATTATTTTTTATTCTTTCACAGAATGTGGACATCGCTGGCCAGGCCAGCATTTATTGCCCATCCCTAATTGCACTTGAGAAGGTGGTGGTGAGCTGCCTTCTTGAACCACTGCAGTCCATGTGTTGTAGGTACACCCACAGTGCTGTTAGGAAGGGAGTTCCAGGATTTTGACCCAGCGACAGTGAAGGAACGGCGATATAGTTCCAAGTCAGGATGGTGTGTGGCTTGGAGGGGAACTTGCAGGTGGTGGTGTTCCCATGCATCTGCTGCCCTTGTCCTTCTAGGAGGTAGAGGTCGCGGGTTTGGAAGGTGCTGTCAAAGGAGCCTTGGTGCATTGCTGCTGTGCATCTTGTAGATGGTACACACTGCTGCCACTGTGCGATGGTGGTGAAGGGAGTGAATGTTTGTAGATGGGGTGCTAATCAAGCGGACTGCGTTGTCCTGGATGGTGTCGAGTTTCTTGAATGGTATTGGAGCTGCACCCATCCAGGCAAGTGGAGAGTATTCCATCACACTCCTGACTTGTGCCTTGTAGATGGTGGACAGACTTTGGGGAGTCAGGAGGTGAGTTACTTGCTGTAGAATTCCCAGCCTCTGTCCTGCTCTTGCAATCACAGTATTTATATGGCTACTCCAGTTCAGTTTCTGGTCAATGGTAGCCCCTAGGATGTTGATAGTGGGGGATTCAGCGATGGTAATGCCATTGAATGTCATGGGGAGATGGTTAGATTCTCTCTTGTTGGAGATGGTTATTGCCTGGCACTTGTGTGGCACGAATGTTACTTACCACTTACCAGCCCAAGCCTGGATATTGTCCAGGTCTTGCTGCATTTCTATATGGACTGCTTCGGTATCTGAGGAGTCGCGAATGGTGCTGAACATTGTGCAATCATCAGTGAACATCCCTACTCCTTATCTTATGATGGAGGGAAGGTCATTGATGAAGCAGCTGAAGATGGTTGGGCCTAGGACACTACCCTGAGGAACTCCTCAGTGATGTCCTGGAGCTCAGATGATTGACCTCCAACAGCCACAACCATCTTCCTTTGTCTGGATATGACTCCAACCA
Source organism: Heterodontus francisci (assembly GCF_036365525.1). Lineage (NCBI taxonomy): Eukaryota > Metazoa > Chordata > Chondrichthyes > Heterodontiformes > Heterodontidae > Heterodontus > Heterodontus francisci. The sequence continues at coordinate 12,667,321 of NC_090384.1, read as the reverse complement.
GTGGAGAGTTTTCCCCCTGATTCCCATTGACTCCAGTTTTGCTAGGGCTCCTTGATGCCATACTCAGTAAAATGTTGCTTTGATGTCAAGGACAGTCACTCTCACCTCAACTCTGGAGTTCAGCTCTTTTGTCCATGTTTGGACCAAGGCTGTAATGAGGTCAGGAGCTGAGTGGCCCTGGTGGAACCCAAACTGAGCATCACTGAGCAGTGAGCTAGGTAAGTGCCATTTGATAGCACTGCCAATGACACCTTCCGTCACTTTACTGATGATTGAGAGTAGGCTGATGGGGAGGTAATTGCCGGGTTGGATTTGTCCTGCTTTTTGTGTACAGGACATACCTGGGCAATTTTCCACATTGCAGGGTAAATGCTAATGTTGTAGCTGCACTGCAACAGCTCGGCTAGGGGCACAGCCAGTTCTGGAGCACAGGTCTTCAGTACTATTGCCGGAATGTTATCAGGGCGCATAGCCTTTGCAGAATCCAGTGCCTTCAGTTGTTTCTTGATATCATGAGGAGTGAATCGAATTGGCTGAAGTCTGGCATCTGTGATGCTGGGGACCTCAGGAGGAGGCCGAGATGGATCATCAACTCGGCACTTCTGGCTGAAGATGGTTGCAAATGCTTCAGCCTTATCTTTTGCACTGATGTGCTGGGCTCCCGCATAGATGTCAGTCTGGGACTGACAGACACTGTAAGTAGATCCAAACACCTTTGACCACAAGCCCATGAGGCAGTTAGTCCATATGTACTGTCCTTGACGCCCTGCAGGGAAAGGAGATGGTGGTTCATGTCAGATGGTTGCCTGAGCAAACTCATTGCCAGTACTTTCAAACAAGCACCAAGACGTAGTTTAGCTGGTGGCGGTCAGATCCTTCCTGCACCCCCAGAGTCTCACTGCCTCTGCACTCTGACCTCGAGGCTGCTGCAGTGGGGAAAGACCGTCGCCCTCCCCCTTCTGGAATGTGCCTTTGCAAAGTATGTCTGGAAGGAGATGCAGTGGTTATTGTCGAGGTTCATCCAGAGCAGCTCCGTAACACAGGACTCTGTGCTCTAAGGGCTGTTCCCAGGGAACGCACACCAAGATAAGCATCAACTGCTGCTCGAGGACCATCAACTCGGTGAAAGAAGCACTTTGTTCAGCGTGAAACTTGCTCATCTTCCAGTGCAAAGAGTTGTCAACAACCAAGTGTTACAGACAGGCACATTCCAAGGTCCAGGACGACGTGCTGAGGGATGCACTAAAGGTTGGAGAAGCGGCCGCAAAGGCTCAATTGGGAAAGACCACGTTGTAAGGACCTCCTGCCATAGTGAACCGAGGGGCTGAAACCCATTTAAAACCCCTCGGGCTGAATGTACCAGAAAATGTTTAACATGAAATGGGAATGTACATTGTAAATATAACCTGTAATGCCAAGCATAGCAAGGCACCTCATGTATTAAAAGAAACTGATCTATATTACACATTATGTAATGTCAAACTTGAACTGTTATGTAATGTATTTTTACAAATGTAATGAATAAAGTATATTTTTGGAAAAAAGGCAGTCTGGGACTGACAGACGTTGTAAATCGATAGCAGTTTCAGGTTGCTTTTAGTGCATTAGTATAAATCAAATGGCTGGATAAAAAGCTGCATCGAGGCACATTCTGATATTGGTTAGTCGGCGGTAACCAGTCTCTTGGTAAAAGTTCTCCCTCACTGTCCTGCTGCATTCCCTCAGCTGGCCTCTGAGGTTGGTACTGTGACAATGACTGGAGCGGCTGAATCTCCTACTCCTGTCTCACTGATCCCAGGCAGTCCAGTGCAAAGCGAGAACCCAACATGAAACTAAAGACTGCAGCTTAAAGATCCCTACGATAAACATGAACAGAGACAGTCTGCTACCAAACAGTTAACAAGTTAAAAACAAAGTGTCGTAAAATGAGATCTTCCCAGATTCAACACAGAAAACCCCCTTAAAATGTCTCTTCACACCGCGAGACTGTTGCATTGCTAATTGCAGTTGGTGCTCTTTGTAACTCCCTTTGTGAACTGCCCCCTTCCTCGGCTGCTCTGATTTTCACTCCCATGTTGACACCAAGTGAAGTTTCCCCCACTTGATGGTGTATCTGACTCTGTGAGCTGGAGCCCACATGGAGAACTCCAGAGTCATTCGTGCATGTCCCAGATTTCTGAAAGGAGGGGCGGCAGTTGTTTGTCCTGAAGTCGTAGTGCAAAGACTTGCTCAGAATGAACGCTGCTTAGAGTCCGCAGGCAAACCAGCTTCATCAGCATCCGAGGAAACATCAAGTGGTCCTGTAACAGATAGATTTCATTAGAATTGTTCTGGCAGGTCACAGACCTGAAACATTAACTCTTTCTCTCTGGGCATTTCCAGCATTTTCTGTTTTTATTTCAGATTTCCAGAATCTTTGGTCTTTTGCTTTTGTATCATTTATGAGATGCTGTGACACTCACTAGTGCACAGTGCCTGACCTGGGTCAAAGGGCAAGTCATCTGACCCCAGTAGTTCTTAAAGGGTGCTGAGTCACCCTTGAAAAGCTGTGCTGCTACTTTGGGGGAGAAATGGTGAAGCAGAGATGAACCAGGACACATGCAGTGGAGGTTCAGGACTGGGGAACGCCTTGCACAGAAGGTGGTCCATTTCGGAACTGAAGGAATTCCTTGAATGAACAGCAGCAGAGCAACATGGCTAGAAGTCGCTGCTATCTCATACATGTACAAATCCCGGGAGCAGATCAGGAAGAACTTTGCTAGTCTCTGTTTGGTGGACAAAGTAAGTCTGAGTACACTTGGCTTAATTTTACAATGCATTTTTAACAGCACTGATCAGATCGAACTGATTATTAATGGCAAATGTTTAAGACTTTACTAGAGGAGATTGTTACCACTGATTAGGGAATGAGAGAAGGATGCAGTCATTTGTGGAAGCAGATAAACAAACCTACAGAAGCAATAGACTTATTTTCAAATGTAAGGATGTAGAAAGGAAGTAAGAGAAGGAGAAATAAAGGGCAGGAATACGATGCTATCAGCAATATAAAGGTGAGTTAAGAGTTTGACAAAATGGATAAACAAGGAATGAAGACTGGGAGTCAATGGCAGCAGGTATATATTGGGACCCGGCCTACCAAGTAAAGAATCTCCATTACTGTTTATTTACATATACTGTTAAATACTGGGAATGGAGATAGGGACCCCTCGGTGGGGGGGGGGATATCGATGCTGGCCATACTGGGAATGGGGATAGGGACCCGTCAGGGAGGGGGGGCACTTTCTATTATGACACTTCCAATAGAAATTAAAATGGTCAATAATGACCTTAGTTCTGCTCTAGCTGATGTGTGAGGTGAGATATAAAGGGTTCGGGGTTTGTTGAGAAATTATTAGAAACAAATTGGTTCTTCTAATGAATCCTGAAGATTGAGGGAATATTGCTGGCATTTGAAGTAAAGATAATGAAATGAAAGGGAGGGAGGTGAATCCGATGGTTCAGACGCATCACCCATTACTCACGTTTGGTCTCTTTAACCGTGTATAGAAATGGAGAGCCTCGACATATGGCTGTTGTAGCCTTTCAACCAGTTTGTGGTCTTCAACATTCGGGCGGTCTGGGGAAAGAAACAATGAAATTCCGTGCAGTTGCCCCAGAACACTACCACTAACCAACCAATGATATCATCAGAATGGATACTCAGCACCAACACTGGGGATTGCAACAGTGCAGGTAAGGTAATATACAGCCAGGTACATAAGGCTATGATGTACAATCACACAGTGACATCTATTTAGTGCCCAAGGGTAAGAATCCCTCCAGTATCCCATCTCTCCCACCTGTTCCCTGACTGTGACTGCGAGACCATTGCCAGGAAAAGGCCACCTTTGGGATTAAGAGGTTCAATTTTTGTCAAAAAGCATCAATGTTCCTCCTCCATATGTCAGCATTCTCTTTCCTGGCTAATCTCCTTTCCTCTCCTGAAGGGAGGAAGAAAGAAATGTAATTTCTATAATGCCTTTCACAACCTTAGGACATCTCAAAAAGTATTACAGCCAATGCAGTAATTTTGAAGTGTAGTCACTGTTGTACTGTACAAAAACAGCAGCCAATTTGTGCACAGCAAGCTCCCACAAACAACAACAAGCAAATGACCAGATAATTTGTCCTAATGAAGTTGGTTGAGGGTTAAATATTGTTCAGAACACACTCTCCTGCTCTTCTTCTAATAATGCGATCTTTTGGAACCATTTGAGAGGGCAGATGTTTGTTTAATATCTCAAAGACAGCACCTCTGGCGGTGCAGACTCTCTCCGCACTGCACTGGCTCTGTCAGCCTGGAACATGTTTCTAAGTCCCTGGAGTGAGACTTAAACCACTAGCATCCTGACTCAGAGGCAAGAGTACTACATTTGAGTCATGGCTGACATGTAAATGAGCCAACTTCTTGCTGGGATACTGTCCACAGGTGCCATATGCCTCCCTCTTGCCCAATTAGGCAGTTCTCTTGTGCAGGCCTAAACCATGGAGGGTCAGCAGGCTGTTAGTGTTTGAGTTTCTTACCAGGGCTCACTGGGTAGTGAACAGTATTGGGAAATCCTAGCTGGCTTTTGCCTTGTGTAAACTGGCTGCTGTATTTGCCGACATAACATCAGTGACTACACTTTGAAAAGTTTATTGGACATGAGGTGTGTAAGGCACGATAAAAATGTTTTTCTTTAATGTTTTAATTACAGGGTCTGGGGACTGCCTGTGCGGAGTTTGCAAGTTCTCCCTGTGACCGTGTGGGTTTCCGCAAGGTGCTCTGGTTTCCTCCCACAGCCAAAGACTTGCAGGTTGATAGGTAAATTGGTCATTGTAAATTGCCCCTAGTATAGGTAGGTGGTAGGAGAATGGTGGGGATGTGGTAGGGAATATGGGATTAATGTAGGGTTAGTATAAATGGGTGGTTGTTGGTCGGCAGAGACTCGGTGGGCTGAAGGGCCTGTTTCAGTGCTGTATCTCTCTATGACTATGACTCTATGACAGCCTTGTTTACCTACTTGTTTTGGCTTTTTGTTTCTAATGGGGTAACATCGGGTAAATGGGTTTGTATCCAGCACCTAATAGTTCAGGTGCAGCATTTGTTGGGTTTTTGAACTGGTGCTTCAGACCATAGTTCCTTTCAATTGTACACATAATTAGCTGGTAGAGGCTGTTTAAGTTTCCTATAGCCTAGATCTTAACTCAAAGAGTACTCTGACCAGCAAGAATCTCCTACTTTTAACTCCAATTGACATTTGACAGTCTGCTGAAAGGGTGAGAGATTTCTATTTGATTTCCTTAGTTCTTGGTTGAATTTCAAGGATGAAAAGTACATCCCAGGCAGCCTTGCTCTAGTTTTTATTTTTGATGCTACTGAGAAAGGCCAGAGTGTGGATTTGCTGGAGCATCATTGGGTGAATTTCCAACTTGTCGCCAAGGTGTAAAACTGGGGTTACAGATCATTCGATCATCATAGAAAGTGCCTCAATTTAATTTTCATCAATTTCATTGGAGAAATTATACTATAGATGTTGACTCAGGTCTAGTATTCTCACAAGAATTTGTGTAGGTTTGTATTGCGTGCACTTTTGTATCACTGCAACATTTACTGAACTAAAATAATCTGCTGGACTATCTCATGGTTTTGTTTATTGGTCACTTTCCATCGTTTCTAGCCCAAACCACAATCTGATATTGGTCATTCAATCACTTTTTGAAGTGTAGGGGACCTTAAGAGGGCTCGTGGTGCTGAGCATGAGAGATATTTTGGGTTAAAGGTCCAAACAGTAACAGAGGGATCTACTTCTAACTTGCCTTTAACTCTGGTCAATCTTTAGTCTTGCACTACGGGCATTGGCTCATCATGAAAACTCAACAGGAAAGATCAATTCATTTCAGAATTGTAGTGACACTTAAAAACCAGTGTGGGAGGCAGGCAGTCAATGTGAAGTGTTTCCTTAATTGTACAGATGGACAAGACCCCATACCTGCTGAGAAGAGACTGATGGCAATTAGTAGAGCATATTCCGCATCATCCAAGTGTAGATCATTCATACTCTTTGAGAACTCAAAAATGGGATTGATAAACTCAAACTGTAGTCCTAAACCATACAAGAAGAAATAGGGAAAAAGAATTACACACAGTATTAGAATGGGATCCCAGTCCACTGTTTTTCCAACCATTACCACAGTTTTAGACTGGGATCCCAATCGATTGTATATCTAACCATTACACACAGACTGCAATTGGATATTTGGGACTGGATTGCATATATGGGATGTGGGAGAGTGAGGACTGAGGACAGGCTTTTTGCAATACATACCTGCACAGTGTGCCTCATTGTTACTTCTCCAATGCTATGTTTGACTGGGTCCCCATGGGCAAGGCACTGAGGTGAATTACCGATAGAGTGTGTGTGATTTGTTGTGAATCAGTGCGTGCCCCCCTCTCCCAACCCCATATCCGCTGTATTATCCTCAGTGGTGACTGCTTCCCACAGGAGGCAAGACCTCAGGCAAGAGACTGCAACTTGGTGTGTGGATGCCAATCAGAGTGAGTGCCTTTGGCAGGTTTGACTGCAGTCCAATTGCCTGATGGCCAGGTGCCATCGCTCGTTGTTGCTTACGAAGTACAAGTCCATTCTCTCGCTGCTTTGTGCTCAGTGAGAGTCCTTTTCACTCAGCACTTAGTCAAGCTGCCAGTGAGGGGATTGCTGAAATGCTTCTTGTTTTTCACAACAGGCCTGATTTCTATTGCATTGTTAATTACAAGTGCTCTGAAACACTTGCCAGATTTTGAACGAGGGAACTCATTTCTTTAACCAGTAGATAATAGAACATAGAAAGGAGCTCTCCAATTACTCTCACTCCCCTGCAATTTCTCCCTTCAAAAATTTATCCAAATGTCTTTTGAAAGTTACAATTGAATCTGCTTCCACCCCCCCCCCCCCCTTTCAGGCAGTGTGAAACAGATCATAATCACTTGTTGCCATTACAAAAGGAGACACCACCAGGCAATAACACCCCAACAATGACACAACATTACAGCAATACAATCAGTTAGAAAGATCGGAAAGAATGTCACACACCTGCCCTGGCAAAGTCCTCTCTACTGTAACTGAAATCCTTCAGAAAGGTGATACACTGGATCAGTGGATCATATCTTCGTGACGTTTCCAGCAGCATGATCTGAGCAAGAGCAGAAAAATGAAATCACAAAACTAATTCAAAGTTTATGAACATAAATTTATCTGATGACAGAAATGAGGAGACTGTGATAAACTCAGAATTAGATACACGATGCCCTGCCAGGATTCAGTGACAATCCCAGTGTAAAACACACAACAAAGTTCCGGGATTCGTGACAATCCCAGTGTAAAACACACAACAACGTGCCAGGATTCGGTGACAATCTCAGTGCAAAACACACAATAACGTGTCAGGATTCGGTGACAATCCCAGTGTAAAACACACAACAACATGTCAGGATTCGGTGACAATCCCAGTGTAAAACACACAATAACGTGTCAGGATTCCGTGACAATCCCAGTGTAAAACACACAATAACGTGCCAGGATTCCGTGACAATCCCAGTGCAAAACACACAACAACGTGTCAGGATTCCGTGACAATCCCAGTGTAAAACACACAACAAAGTGTCAGGATTCGGTGACAATCCCAGTGTAAAACACACAACAACGTGTCAGGATTCCATGACAATCCCAGTGTAAAACACACAACAACGTGTCAGGATTCAGTGACAATCCCAGTGTAAAACACACAACAACGTGTCAGGATTCCGTGACAATCCCAGTGAAAAACACACAATAACGTGCCAGGATTCCGTGACAATCCCAGTGCAAAGCACACAACAACGTGTCAGGATTCCGTGACAATCCCAGTGTAAAACACACAACAACGTGTCAGGATTCCGTGACAATCCCAGTGTAAAACACACAACAACATGTCAGGATTCCGTGACAATCCCAGTGTAAAACACACAACAAAGTTCCGGGATTCGTGACAATCCCAGTGTAAAACACACAACAACGTGCCAGGATTCGGTGACAATCTCAGTGCAAAACACACAATAACGTGTCAGGATTCGGTGACAATCCCAGTGTAAAACACACAACAACTTGTCAGGATTCGGTGACAATCCCAGTGTAAAACACACAACAAAGTTCCGGGATTCGTGACAATCCCAGTGTAAAACACACAATAACGTGTCAGGATTCCGTGACAATCCCAGTGTAAAACACACAATAACGTGCCAGGATTCCGTGACAATCCCAGTGCAAAACACACAACAACGTGTCAGGATTCCGTGACAATCCCAGTGTAAAACACACAACAAAGTGTCAGGATTCGGTGACAATCCCAGTGTAAAACACACAACAACGTGTCAGGATTCAGTGACAATCTCAGTGTAAAACACACAACAACGTGTCAGGATTCCGTGACAATCCCAGTGTAAAACACACAACAACGTGTCAGGATTCCGTGACAATCCCAGTGTAAAACACACAACAACGTGTCAGGATTCAGTGACAATCCCAGTGTAAAACACACAATAACGTGTCAGGATTCCGTGACAATCCCAGTGTAAAACACACAACAACGTGTCAGGATTCCGTGACAATCCCAGTGTAAAACACACAATAACGTGCCAGGATTCCATGACAATCCCAGTGCAAAGCACACAACAACGTGTCAGGATTCCGTGACAATCCCAGTGTAAAACACACAACAACGTGTCAGGATTCCGTGACAATCCCAGTGTAAAACACACAATAACGTGTCAGGATTCAGTCACAATCCCAGTGTAAAACACACAACAACGTGTCAGGATTCAGTCACAATCCCAGTGTAAAACACACAACAACGTGTCAGGATTCAGTCACAATCCCAGTGTAAAACACACAACAACGTGTCAGGATTCAGTCACAATCCCAGTGTAAAACACACAACAATGTGTCAGGATTCAGTGACAATCCCAGCGTAAAACACACAACAACGTGTCAGGATTACGTGACAATCCCAGTGTAAAACACACAACAACGTGTCAGGATTCAGTCACAATCCCAGTGTAAAACACACAACAACGTGTCAGGATTCAGTCACAATCCCAGTGTTAAACACACAACGTGTCAGGATTCAGTGACAATCCCAGTGTAAAACACACAACAATGTGTCAGGATTCAGTGACAATCCCAGCGTAAAACACACAACAACGTGTCAGGATTACGTGACAATCCCAGTGTAAAACACACAACAACGTGTCAGGATTCAGTCACAATCCCAGTGTAAAACACACAACAACGTGTCAGGATTCAGTCACAATCCCAGTGTTAAACACACAACGTGTCAGGATTCAGTGACAATCCCAGTGTAAAACACACAACAACGTGTCAGGATTCAGTCACAATCCCAGTGTAAAACACACAACAATGTGTCAGGATTCAGTGACAATCCCAGCGTAAAACACACAACAACGTGTCAGGATTACGTGACAATCCCAGTGTAAAACACACAACGTGTCAGGATTCAGTCGCAATCCCAGTGTAAAACACACAACAACGTGTCAGGATTCAGTCACAATCCCAGTGTTAAACACACAACGTGTCAGGATTCAGTGACAATCCCAGCGTAAAACACACAACAACGTGTCAGGATTACGTGACAATCCCAGTGTAAAACACACAACAACGTGTCAGGATTCAGTCACAATCCCAGTGTAAAACACACAACAACGTGTCAGGATTCAGTCACAATCCCAGTGTTAAACACACAACGTGTCAGGATTCAGTGACAATCCCAGTGTAAAACACACAACCATGTGTCAGGATTCAGTCACAACCCCAGTGTTAAACACACAACCATGTGTCAGGATTCAGTCACAATCCCAGTGTAAAACACACAACCATGTGTCAGGATTCAGTGACAATCCCAGTGTAAAACACACAACAACGTGTCAGGATTCAGTGACAATCCCAGTGTTAAACATGTGACCATGTGTCAGGATTCTGTTATAATCCCAGAGATAAACTCACAACAATTTCTCAGGATTCATTGCCAATCCCAGTGCAAAACACGCAACAATGTTCCAGGATTCAGTGACAATCCCAGTGTTAAACACAAAACAATTTGTCAGGATTCAGTGACAATCCCATTGTAAAATATACAAAAATGTGTCAGGATTCACTGACAATGCCAGTGTAAAACATACGACAATATGTCAGGATTCAGTGTCAATCCTGGTGTAAAACACACAACAGCGTGTCAGAATTCAGTGACAATCCCAATCTTAAACACACAACCATATGTCAGGTTTCATTGACAATCCCAGTGTTAAACATGCGACAATGTGTCTGCATTCAGTGAATATCCCAGTGTTAAATACACAACAGTATCTCAGGACTCAATGACAATCCCAGTGCAAAGCATACTTCCAAAGATGCTTGGTGACAGTGAGTATCCAAGAGTTAAACATTCACCTCCATTCAAGGACACAGGATAAATGCAGTTTTTTTGCACAGTCACTCACGTTCTAGGTCTCAGTGTTCAATCCGGTTTTAAACACACTCACCTCTGTTCGAGGTCCTGGTCATACTACCAGTCTTATAAATACACACATTTGCTAGTTCGCTATAATAATTCCAATACAGATTTTCTGTGGTTGCTCAGTGGTGATCGGGATGTAATTCTTTTTTATTTGTTTCATGGGATGTGGGCATCCTTGGTAAGGACAGCATTTATTGTCCATTCTAATTGCCATTGAGAAGGTGGTGGTGAGCTGCCTTTCTGAACCGCTGCAGTAAATCTTCTACGAGTACACCCACAGTGCTGTTAAGGATGGAGCTCCAGGATTTTGACCCAACGGCAGTGAATCAACGGCGATATTGGGCTGGATTTTACATCGGGCGGATGGGATCTGGCCACTGATGTAAAAGTCGGTGGCGAACCCGCTTCCGCCCAGCCCGGGGATCCGATCCGCATTTTACAGGTCTCCGGGCTTTGATTGTTCCGAGGCGGAACTTCCACCCGCTTGTGGGAGGAATTCCCACCTTACTGAGCTGCCAGCCAATCAACGGGCCGGCAGTTCTTAATCCTAGCAGCGCCACCGGGAGCAGTGGGCACAGTGGGACTGCAGCCCAGACGAGAACATGGAGCCAGGAGTCCAGGTAAGTTGGGATTTGCCTCGCTGGGCTAATTGGTTGTGCCCTGGCAAGGCAAGGATGGTCGTTTGCGAGGGAAGGTGGGCGTCTCGGGTCCTGGGGGTGGTTGGGGAAGTGGGGGCGGCCCTCAATCAGGCACCCTGTGCCCGCTTGTCCGGGCCCCTCCCCGGTGTGCTGAGAGGCCGCCAGGTTTCACTGGGCAGACTTTCACATCTCCCGGACACCCACTTGCCACAGGTAAAATCCTCCTGGAGGCGGGTGAATGCCCCTAAGTGGCTGCTAATTGGCCACTTAAGAACCTTGATTGGCCTGGGGTTGGCGGGCCGATTCTCCCCCCACCGGCCCATGTAAAGTGGGGCGGAGGTGAGAACATGTCGGGAAGGCCTCCCGCTCAATTATACGCCACCCCCCGCCCCCCACCACCATCCGGCCCGCTGGGGTGGTGTAAAATTCCAGACATAGTTCCAAGTCAGGATGGTATGTGGCTCAGAGGGGACCACACTTCTCCCACGCTTGTCCTTCTAGGTGGAAGAGGTCATTGGTTTGGAAGATGCTGTTGAAGGAGTTGTGGTTAGTTGTTGCAGTGCATTTTGCATATCGTGTATTAGGGGAGGCGTGGCGTAGTGGTACGGATTGAGAATTAGTTGACAGACAGGAAACAGAGAGTAGGAATAAACGGGTCTTTTTCCGGGTGGCAGGCAGTGACTAGTGGGGTACCGCAGGGATCAGTGCTTGGGCCCCAGCTATTCCCAATATATATTAATGACTTGGGTGAGGGAAATAAATGTAACATTTCCAAGTTTGCAGATGACACAAAGCTGGGAGGGAATGTGAGCTGTGAGGAGAATACAAAGAGGCTCCAATGTGATTTGAACAAGTTGGGTGAGTGGGCAAATGGATGGCAGATTCAGTAGAACATGGATAAATGTGAGGTTATCCACTTTTATTGTAAAAACAGAAAGGCAGATTATTATCTGAATAGTGATAGATTGGGAAAGAGGGAGGTGCAACGAGACCTGGGTGTCCTTGTACACCAGTCACTGAAAGCAAGCATTCAGATGCAGCAAGCAATTAGGAAGGCGAATGGTATGTTGGCCTTCATTGCAAGAGGATTCGAGTACAGGAGCAAAGGTGTCTTACTGCAGTTATACAGGGCCTTGGTGAGACCACATCTGGAGTATTGTGTGCAGTTTTGGTCTTCTTATCTGAGGAAGGATGTTCTTTCCATGGAGGGAGTGCAAAGAAGATTTACTAGGAGGCTGATTCCTGGGATGGCAGGATTGACATATGAGTAGAGATTGGGTCGACTAGGCCTATATTCACTAGAGTTTAGAAGAATGAGAGGCGATCTCATAGAAACCTATAAAATTCTAACAGGACTAGACAGGCTAGATGCAGGGAGGATGTTCCCAATGGCTGGGGAGTCCAGAACCAGGGGTCACAGTCTCAGGATACGGGGTATGTCATTTAGAACTGAGATGAGGAGAAATTTCTTCACTCAGAGGGTGGTGAACCTGTGAAATTCTCTACCGCAGAAGGCAGTGGAGGCCAAGTCATTAAATATATTCAAGAAGGAGATAGATATATTTCTTAATGCCGAAGGAATCAAGGGATATGGGGAGAAAGTGGGAACAGGGTACTGAATTAGAACATCAGCCATGATCTTTTTTGAAGGGCGGAGCAGGCCTGAAGGGCCGAATGGCCTACTCCTGCTCCTATTTTCTATGTTTCTATGGACTAGTAATCCAGACCTGAAAGCCTCTGCTTTGGGGACATGGGTTCAAATTCCACCACAGCAGATGGTAAAATTTGAACATAATTAATAAATCTGGAAATAAAAGCACGTCTAATGGTGACCATGAAACCATTGTCGATTGTTGTAATCTGCAATCCTCATCTGGTCTTGTAACTCCAGACCCAAAGCAATGTGCTTGACTCTTAAATGGCCTAGCAAGCCACTCAGTTCAAGGCAATTAGGGATGGGCAACAAATGCTGGACTAGCCAGTGACGCCCACATCCCATCAACAAATAAATAACAGTACACCCTGCTGCTGTATGTTGGTGGGAGAGGGAGTGAATGTTTAAGGTGGTGGTTAGGGTGGCGAACATACAAATTAGAAGCAGGAGTAGGCCACTCGGCCCCTCGAGCCTGCTCCACCATTCAACAAGATCATGACTGATCTGATTGTAACCTCAACTCCACATTCCTGCCTACCCCTGATAACTTTTCACCCCTTGCTTATCAAGAATCCATCTCCCTCTATCTTAAAAATATTCAAAGACTCTGCTTCCACTGCCTTTTGTGGAAGAGAATTCCAAAGACTCGTGACCCTCTGTTTTAAATGGGCGACCCTTTATTTTTAAACAGTGACCCCTAGTTCTCGATTCTCCCACAAGGGGAAATATCCTTTCCACATCCAGCCTGTCAAGACCCCTCAGAATCTTATATGTTTCAATCAAGTCACCTCTTACTCTTCTAAACTCCAGCGGATACAAGCCTAGCCTGTCCAACCTTTCCTCATAAGACAACTTGCCCATTCCAGGCATTAGTCTAGAAAACCTTCTCTGAACTGCTTCCAATGCACTTACATCCTTCCTTAAATAAGGTAGACAGTACTCCAGATGCGGTCTCACCAATGCCCTGTATAACTGAAGCATAACCTCCCTACTTTTGTATTCAATTTCCCTCGCAATAAACGTTAGCATTCTATTAGCTTTCCTAATTTCTTGCATACTAACCTTTTGCAATTCATGCACTTGGACACCCAGATCCCTCTACATCTCAGAACTCTGCAATCTCTCACCATTTAGATAAAATGATTCTTTTTTAGTCTTCCTGCCAAAATGGACAATTTCACATTTTCCCACATTATACTCCATTTTCTAGATCTTTGCCCACTCACTTAACCTATCTTTATCTCTTTGTAGCCACCTTATGTCCTCTTCAGAACTTACTTTCCTACCTATCTTTGTGTCATCAACAAATTTAGCAACCATACCTTCGGTCCTTTCATCCAAGTCATTTGTATAAACTGTAAAAATTGAGGCCCCAGCACTGATCCCTGTGGCACACTACTCATTACATCTTGACAATCTGAAAATTGCCCATTTATGCCTTCTCTCTGTTTCCTGTTAGCTTGCCAGTCTACTATCCATGACAATATGTTACCCTCTACACCATGAGCTTTTGTTTTCCACAGTAACCTTTGATGTGGCACCTTATCAAATGCCTTCTGGAAATCTAAGTACAGTACATCCACCGCGGTGTTCCCCTTTATCCACAGCATCCACAGTTCTTCTTCAAAGAACTCCAATAAATTGGTTAGACATGATTTCCCTTTCACAAAACCATGTTGACTCTGCCAGATTACCTTGATTTTTTCTAAGCACCCTGTTATAATGTCTTTAATAATAGCTTCTAACATTTTCCCTATGACAGATGTTAAGTTAACTGGCCTGTAGTTGCCTGCTTTCTGACTCTCTCCCTTTTTGAATAAAGGAGTTACATTCGCTATTTTCCAGTCTAATGAACCTTCCCCGAATCACAGGAATTTTGGAAAATTAAAACCAATGCATCTATCTCAGTAGCCACTTCTTTTAGAATGAAGTCCATCAGGACCCAGGGACTTGTCAGCCCGCAGCTCCAACAATTTGCTCAGTACCACTTCCCTGGTGATTGCAATTTTCTTGTATTCCTCTCCTCCATCCATTTCCTGATTTACAGCTATTTCTATTACTTGTATCTTCTATAGCAAAATACATGTTCAGTTCATCTGCCTTCTCCTTATTATCCATGATTAATTCCCCAGACTCACTTTCTATAGGACCAATGCTCACTTTGTTAACTCTTTTCTTTGTTAAATATCTGTAGAAACTCTTACTATCTGTCTTTATATTTCCAGATAGCTTTCTCATGTACTCTAATTTTTCCTTCCTTTTTAATCTTTTAGTCATTCTTTGCTGTTTTTTATGTTCTGTCCAATCTTCTGACCTGCCTCCCATCTTTGTGCAATTATATGCTTTTTCTTTAAGTTTGATGTTATCTTTAACTGTTTTTGTTAACCATGGATGGCGGGTCCCACCCTTGGAATTTTTCTTTCTCGTTGGAATGTATCTATTCTGTGTATTCTGAAATATCCCCTTAAATGTCTGTCACTGCATCTCTATTGACCAAGTGGGCTGCTTTGTCCTGGATGGTGTCGAGCTTCTTGAGTGTTGTTGGAGCTGCACCCATCCAGGCAAGTGGAGAGTATTCCATCACACTCCTGACTTGTGCCTTGTAGATGGTGGACAGGCTTTGGGGAGTCAGGAGCTGAGTTACTCACTGCAGGGTTCCTAACCTCTGACCTGCTCTTATAGCCACAGTAGTTATATGACTACTCCAGTTCAGTTTCTGGTCAACCCCCAGGATGTTGACAGTGGGAGATTCAGCAATGGTAATGCCGCTGTATGTCAAGGGGAAATAGTTATATTCTCTATTGTTTGAGATGGTCATTGCCTTGCACTTGTGTGGCGTGAATGTTACTTGCCAATTATCAGGCCAAGCTTGAATGTTGTCCAGGTCTTGCTGCATATGGATATGGACTGCTTCAATATCTGAGGAGTCGCGAATGGTACTGAAAATTGAACAATCATTGGCGAACGTCCCCACTTCTGACTTTATGATGGAGGGAAGGTCGTGGATGAAGGAGCTGAAGATGGTTGGGCCTAGGACACTATGCATGAAGGATATTTGCAAACTGAACCTTTTTGTAAATGGTGTATAAGTCAGGACCAGCTAGCATGTGCTGCAGGAATTGGAACCCTACCTCAATAGTGGAAGTCTTTAGTAGAGCGATCTGATCTTCACGGGTGAGATCCAGGAACCCTGGCACCTGTTTTGCAAAGTCAACTATTTCCTGCACGGAGATGATCGCCAGTTCAGTGAAGTGTGCAAACCTCTGCTGCCTCATTTCTCGATTGTACGAATCGACACCCTGTGGCCACGGCTATGAGATAAAGGATGTAAAAAACATTGAACCCATCGATAGGATAAAGGATGTAGGATATAGATTTAGAGTAGTTACAGACGAGGACAAGGAGAAATCAAATGTAAAAATATTCAACTAAAGGAGGGCTAATTTCAGTGAAAAGGGACCTGCCCCAGGTGGATTAGAATCTAGACTGGCAGGTAAAACAATAAATGAGCATTGAGAGGATTTCAAGGAGGAACTAGTTCAGTACAGGCTAGACACATTTCCACAAGGGTGAAAGGACGATAATCCAAAGATAGTGCTCCCTGGGATGGCTAATGTTTCAGATAGTAAAATTCAGGAGACAACCAAGCTGAATATAGAAAGTACAGAAGAGATCTGATAAAGGGCAAAGAGAAAGTATGAGAATAGATTAGATGTGAACAAAAAGCCTTTTATAAACATGTAAATTTTAAAAGGGTAGTCAAAGCAAATGTGGGACGGATGAAGGACGATAAAGGAGAGTGCCTTGTGGAGTCAGAGGACATGGCATATTAAATGAGCCCTTCATACTTGTCAGGTATGGCTGAGTTGGTTGAACTCCTGTCTCTGAATCAGAAGATTGTGAATTCGAATCCCACTCCAGGACTTGAGCATAAAAATCTGGATTGAATTCTAGTACAGTATGCACAGAGACTGTTGTGCTCTCTCAGTGCGATGTGTAAGATTCCATGGCATTATTTCAAAGAGCTGGGCACAATATCTATCTCTCAACTCATATCACAAAAAACAGATTATTTTGTCATTATCACATTGCTGTTTGTGGGAGCTTCCTGTGTGCAAATTGGCTGCTGTGCTTCTTACTTTACAACAGTGAAGACATTTCAAAAGCACTTCATTGGCTGTAAAACAGTTTGGGATGTCCTGGGATTGTGAAAGGGGCTATATAAATGCAGGCCTTTCTTTCTGTTTTCACGAAAGTACGGATACTGCCAATCTCACAGTAATGGAGGAGGGCTTAAAGGAGGATGAAGAAAAAAAGAGAAGCTCATGACAGACAGTGAGTGATCAATACTGCAGAATATCTAGAGGAGTATAAAAAGTGTAATGGTGAAATTAAAAAGTGAATTAGGAAAGAAAAGAGAGGGTATGAAAAAATATTGTCAAGTAAAATCAAGGAAAATCCAAAGATGCTTTGTAATTATATAAAGAGCAAGAGGATAACTAAAGAAAGAGTAGGGCCGATTAGGGACCATGAGGGTAACCTGTGTGTGAAGGCAGAGGACATGGGATGGTTCTTAATGAATACTTTGGGTATGTTTTCACAAAAGGGAAGGGCTATACAGACATTGCAATCAAAGAGGAGGAGTGTGAAATATTAGATGAAATTAACATGGTGAGAGAGGAAGTATTAAGGGTTGAATTTCTTTGAAAGTGGATAAATCCCCAGGTCCAGATGAAATGTATCCTAGGCGGGTAAGGGAGGCAAGGGAAGAAATAGCAGAAGCTCTGACCATCATTTTCCAATCCTCGCTGGCTACAGGCGTGGTGCCAGAGGATTGCGAATGTTGTACTATTATTAAAAAGGGAGAAGGGGATTGACCGAGTAATTACAGACCAGTCAGCCTCAGTGGTGGGAAAATTATTGGAAAAATTCTGAGGGGCAGGAGAAATTTTCATTTAGAAGGACACAGATTAATCCAAGACAGTCAGCACAGATTTGTTAAGGGAAGGTCGTATCTGACTAGCATGATTGAATTTTTTGAGGAGGTAGGAAGGAGGGCCGATGAGTGTAGTGCATTTGATGTAGTCTGTGGATTTAGCAAGGCTCTTGATAAGGTCCCACATGGCAGACTTGTCACGAAAATAAAAGTCCATGGGATACAAGGCAAATTGGAAAGTTGGATCCAAAATTGGCTCAAAGATAGGAAGTAAAGGGTAATGGTCAATTGGGGTTTTGTGACTGGAAGGCCATTTCCAGTGGGGTTCCGCAGGGCTCAGTACTAGGTCCCTTGCTCTTCTTGGTATATAGCAGTGATCTGAACTTGACTGTAGGGGGTATGATTAAGAAGTTTGCAGATGATACAAAAATTGGCCATGTGGTTGATAATGAAGCAGAAAGCTGTAGGCTGCAGGAAGATATCAAAACTAGTCAAGTGGGTAAAGTCTGAATCAGGGTTACTGTGCATGCATGGAGTGTGGTTAATAAGACTGGTGAGGTACAGGCGCAGACTGCCATGTGGAAATATGTTGTTGTGGCTACAACCTGGCTCAAAGAAGGGCAGGACCGAGTGTTAAATATTCCTGGATACAAGAGGGTCAGGAAAGATAGGAAAAGAAAAAAAGAGAGAACAAGTGGAGGTATTGATTAAGGAGAGCATTGCAGTGCTGGAGAAAAAGGAAGTCCCAGAGGGGTCGAGGACAGAATCAATTTGGCTAGAACTAAGGAACAAAAAAGGTGCAGTTACATTGATCAGTGTTGTCTATAGGCCACCAGCTAATGGGAAGGATGTAGAGGAACAAATTTGCAAGGAAATTACAGAGAGGTGCAAAAATTATAGGGTAGTTATAATGGGGGACTTTAATTATCCAAACATAGACTGGGAATAATAGTAGTGTAAAGGGCAGTGAGGGGCAAGAGTTCCCAGAGTGTGTTCAGGAAAATTTTCTACAACAGTATGTTGCTAGTCCAACGAGAAAGATGGCACTGCTAGACCTGGTTCTTGGGAATGAGGTGGGTCAAGTGGATCAAGTATCAGTATAACAGCATTCAGGGGATAGTGATCATTGTATCATAAGGTTTAGGCTGACTATAGAAAAGGACACAGAGCAATCCAGGGTAAGAATAATTAAGCCAACTTCAATGGGGTAAGAATGGAGCTGGGGCGAATAATTAGGGACAAACTCAATAGTCACATGGATAAATGCAAATTAATTAAGGAAAGCCAGCATGGATTTCTTAAGGGAAAAATCATGTTTAACTAACTTGCTGGAGTTTTTTGAGGAAGTAACAGAGAGGGTTGATGAGGGCAATGCTGTTGATGTGGTGTACATGGACTTTCAAAAGGCGTTTGATACAGTGCCACACAACAGACTTGTGAGCAAACTTGCAGCTCATAGAATAAAAGGGACGGTAGCAACATGGATACGAAACTGGCTGAGTGACAGGAAACAAAGAGTAGTGGTTAATGGATGTTTTTCAGGCTGGAGGAAGGTTTGTAGTAGAGTTCCTCAGGGATCAGTGTTGGGACCTTGGTTTTCCTGATATGTATTAATGACCTAGACCTTGGTGTACAGGGCACAATTTCAAAGTTTTCAGATGATAGGAAACTTGGAAGCATTGTGAACTGTGAGGAGGATAGTGTAGAACTTCAAAAGGACATAGACAAGTTGGTGGAATGGGCAGACAGATGAAGTTCAATGCAGAGAAATGTGAAGTGATTCATTCTGATGGGAAGAACATGGAGAGACAATGCAGAATAAAGGGTACAATTCTAAAGGGGGTGCAGGAGCAGAGGGACCTAGGTGTATATGTGCGTAAGTCATTAAAGGTGGCAGGACAGGTTGAGAGAGCAGTTAATAAAGCAGACAGTATCCTGGGCTTTATTAATAGGGGCATAGAGTACAAGAGCAAGGAAGTTATGTTGAACTTGTATAAGACACTAGTTCGGCCTCAGTTGGAGTCTTGCATCCAATTCTGAATGCCGCACTTTAGGAAAGACGTGAGGGCATTGGAGAGAGTAAGGAAAAGATTCACGGGAATGGTTCCAGGGATGAGGAATTTCAGTTATGAAGATAGATTGGAGAAGTTAGATTGGAGAAGTTAGGACTGTTTTCTTGGAGAAGAGAAGGCTGAGAGGTGATTTAATAAAGGTATTCAAAATCATGAGGGGTTTTGACAGAGTAGATAGAGAGAAACTGTTCCCACTCGTGAAAGGATGGAGTACGAGAGGGCACAGATTTAAAGTATTTGGTAAGAGAAGCAAAAGTGACATGAGGGAAAACTTTTTCACACAGCAAGTGATTAACGTTTGGAATGCGCTGCTGGAGAAAGTGGCGGCGGCAGGTTCAATTGAAGCATTCAAAAGGGAATTAGATAGTTATATGAAAAGGAAGAATGTGCAGGGTTATGGGGAGAAGGCAGGGGAATGGAACTGAAGGAGTTGCTCTTTCGGAGAGCTGGTGTGGACATGATGGGTCGAATGGCCTCCTTCTGCACTGTAATAATTCTGTGATTCTGTGAACAGTGGCAAATGGAGTTCAATTTGGAGAAATCTGAGGTAATGCATTTTGAGAAGGCTAACAAGGCATGGGAATACACAAGAAATGGTGGGATAGTAAGAAGTGTAGAGGAACAGACAGACCTTGGAGTGCATGTCCACTGATCCCTGAAGGTGGCTGGACAGATAGATAAGGTGATCAAGAAGGTATATGGGATACCTGCCTTTATTAGCTGAGGGATAGAATATAAGAGCTGGGAGGTTATGATGGAACTGTATAAAATGCTAGTTAGGCCACAGCTGGAGTATTGTGTACAGTTCGGGTCATCACACGATAGGAAAGATGTGATTGCACTGGAGAGAGTACAGAGGAGATTTATGAAGATGTTGACTGGACTGGTGAATTTTAGTTATGAGGAAAGATTGGATAGGCTAGGGCTGTTTTCTTTGGAACACTGGAGGCTGAGGGGAGACCTATATGAAGTGTATAAAATTAAGAGGGGTCGGGATAGAGTGGATAGGAAGGCCCTATTCCCCTTGGTTAGGGATCTATAACCAAGAGGTATAGATTTAGATTAAGAGATAGGAGCTTTAGATGGGATTTGAGGGAAAGTTGTTTCACCCAGAGGGTGGGGGAATTCTGGAACTCACAGCCTGAAAGGGTGGTAGAGGAGGAAACCCTCATAACATTTAAAAAGTACTTGGATAGGCACTTGAAGTAGTGTAACCTATAAGGCTACGGACCAGGAACTGGAAAGTGGGATTAGGCTGGAGGGTTGCTTGTCGGCTGGTGTGGAGACGGTGGGCCGAATGGCCTCCTTCTATTCTGTAAAATTCTATGATTCTATGAGAGGAGATAATAGTGATATAGGATAGTGATATCTATCCTTTATTATGAGAGGAATTGAAAATAAAAGTTAGGATGTTATGCTTCAGTTATACAGGGCATTGGTGAGACCACATCTCGAATACAAAGAACAAAGAACAGTACAGCACAGGAACAGGCCATTCGGTCCTCCAAGGCTGCGCCGATCTTGATGCCTGTCTAAACTAAAACCTTCTGCACTTCCGGGGCCCATATCCCTCTATTCCCATCCTATTCATGTATTTGTCAAGAAGGGGTGGCACAGTGGCGCAGTGGTTAGCACTGCAGCCTCACAGCTGCAGGGACCCGGGTTCGATTCTGGGTACTGCCTGTGTGGAGTTTGCAAGTTCTCCCTGTGTCTGCGTGGGTTTTCTCCGGGTGCTCCGGTTTCCTCCCACAAGCCAAAAGACTTGCAGGTTGGTAGGTAAATTGGCCATTATAAATTGTCACTAGTATAGGTAGGTGGTGGGGAAATATAGGGACAGGTGGGGATGTTTGGTAGGACTATGGGATTAGTATAGGATTAGTATAAATGGATGGTTGATGGTCGGCACAGACTCGGTGGGCCGAAGGGCCTGTTTCAGTGCTGTATCTCTAATCTAAAGTCTCTTAAATGTCGCTATTGTATCTGCTTCCACCACCTTCCCCGGCAGCAAGTTCCAGGCACTCACCACCCTTTGTGTAAAAAACTTGCCTCGCACATCCCCTCTAAACTTTGCCCCTTGCACCTTCAAGCTATGTCCCCTAGTAACTGACTCTTCCACCCTGGGAAAAAGCTTCTGACTATCCACTCTGTCCATGCTGCTCATAACTTTGTAAACCTCTATCATGTCGCCCCTCCACCTCCATCGTTCCAGTGAAAACAATCCGAGTTTATCCAACCTCTCCTCATAGCTAATGCCCTCCAGACCAGGCAACATCCTGGTAAACCTCCTCTGTACCCTCTCCAAAGCCTCCACATCCTTCTGGTAGTGTGGTGACCAGAATTGTACGCAATATTCTACGTGTGGCCTAACTGAGGTTCTGTACAGCTGCAGCATGACTTGCCAATTTTTTTTTTATAATCTATGCCCCGACCGTTGAAGGCAAGCATGCCGTATGCCTTCTTGACTACCTTATCATACTGTGTGCAGTTTTGGTCTCCTTATTTAAGGAAGGATGTAAATGCATTGGAGGTGGTTCAGAGGAGGTTTACTAGATTGATACCGGGAATGAGCAGGTTGTCTTATGAGGAATGGTTAGACAGACTGGGCTTGTTTTCACTGGAGTTTAGAAGAGTGAGGGGAGACTTGATTGAAGTTTATAAGATCCTGAGGGGTCTTGACAGGTGGATATGGAAAGGAATTTTCCCCTTGTGGGAGAATCTCAAACTAGGGGGTCACTATTTAAAAATAAGGGGTCGCCCATTTAAGACAGAGATGAGGAGAATTTTTTTCTCTCAGAGGGTCGTGACTCTTTGGAATTCTCTTCCTCAAAAGGTGGTAGAAGCAGAGTCTTTGAATATTTATAAGGCAGTGGTAGATAGATTCTTGATAAGCAAGGGGGTGAAAGGTTATCAGGGGTAGGTGGAAATGTGGAGTAATCAGTTCAGCCATGAACTTATTGAATGGTGGAGCAGGCCCAAGGGGTCAAGTGGCCTACTCCTGCTCCTAATTCATATGTTCATATCTTATTGAATGGTGGAGCAGGCCCGAGGGGCTGAATGGCCTATTTCTGCTCTTAATTCATATGTTCATATCTTATTGAATGGTGGAGCAGGCTCGAGGGGCTGAATGGCCTATTTCTGTTCTTAATTCATATGTTTGTATATTCGTATAGATAGGATAAAAATAGATACAGAGGAGATACTAAAAAGGTTGACGGTGGTCAAAGTAGAAAAGTTACCCGCTCCAGATATGATGCATCCCAGGTTACTGAGGGAAAAGAGTGGAAATTGTGGAACCTCTGATCAGAACCTTCCTATCCTCCTGGGATATGGGTGTAGTGCCAGGGGACTGGAGGATTGCAGATTTACACCCCTGTTCAAAAAAAGTAAGAGGGTTAAATCTGGCAACTACATACTTGTCTGTTGTAGAGAAACATTTAGAGATATAAATCTGGGATGAAATTAATCGGCACATGGAAAAATAAATGAAAGGCAGAATGGAATTTTTGAAGGCAAATCATGCTTAACTAACCTGATTGAGTTCTCTGATGCAGTACCGTAAAGGGATAATGAGGGTAAGGTGGTTGATGTTTTGTATATGGACTTTCAAAAGGTATTTAATGTAGCTTTTTTCCATTCTTGGGATGTGAGCATCACTAGCAAGGCCAGCACTTATTGCCCATCCCCAGTGACTCTTGAAAAGTACCACATAATGAACTGGTGAGCAAAATTGAAGCACTTGGGATTAAAGAGGCAGTGGTTGTCTGGTTATGGAATTGGCTAAAGTGCAGAAAGCAGACAGCAGTAGTGAAAATTTGTTTTTCAGACTGGAGGGAAGTGTGAAGTGTGTTCCCCAGGGGTTATTCTTTTTGATAAATATTAATGACCTTGCCTTGGGTATAGAGACCATACTTCAGAGTTTGCAGGGGACACAAAACGTGGAAATTAGTAAACAATGAGGAGGATTGTAACAGACTTTTGGAGGCCCTAGACAGACTGGTGAAATGGGCAGACACATGACAGATGAAATCTAATGCAGAGAGTCGTGAAATGATACATTTTAGTAGGAAGACTGAGGAGAAGTAATACAAACGAAATGGTACAATTTTAAAAGGGTGCAGAGAAAGGATGGGGATGTATGTATACAAATGTTTGAAGGTGGCAGGACAAGTTGAAAAGGCTGTTAATATAGCACTCAGGACCCTTGGCTTTATAAATAGAGCCATAAAGAGGCATGGAAGTTAGGTTTAACATTTATCAAACACTAATTAGGCCCCAGCTGTAGAATTATGGTTGATTCTGGGTACCACACATCAGGAAGGATGTCAAAGCCTTGGAGAAGATGCAGAAGAGTTTTACTGGAATGGTACCAAGGGTGAGGGTCTTCAGGTATGTGGAGAGACTGAAGAAGCTGAGGTTTTTCTCTTTGGAGCAGAGAAGGTTAAGGTAGATTTGCTTGAATTGCTTAAAATCATGAAGGGTTTAGCTCGAGTAATTAAGTACATACTGTTTCCATTGGCAGAAGGTTCAGTAACCAGAAGATACTGATCATAGGTAATTGACTATTGAAAGAGAGACAACATGATGCTTTGGGAAAAGAACAGGGGAGTGGGATTAATTGGATAGCTGTTTCAAAGAGCTGGCACAGATACGATGGGCTGACTGGCCTCCTTCTGTGCTATATCATTCCAATATCCTATGAAAATACTGAACCCATCAATAGGACAAAGGATGCAAGGCACTGAACCCATCAATGGGGTAAAGAATATATGATACTGAACCCCATTAATGGTACAATGGACACAAGACACTGAACCCAACAATAGGGCAAAGGACGTAAGTCATTGAAGCCATCAATAGGACAATGGATGTAAGGCAATGAACCTATCAATGGGACAAAGTAGGACACAAGACCTATGGAACCCATCAATCTCAGAGACAATGTGCCTGTGCATAAAAAAACCCAACATGACAGCTGTTGGGTCCATGGCTCATGAGGTGTGATGGGGGTGGAGAGTGGATTCCTCTGCTCACTAGGAGTAGGTTGATGGTTTTAGTAGGAATTATCGGATCTCCCTTGGCATTTATGACATTGTTTTGTTCCTCAACTGGTACTGTAGTTCCTGGACCTGGACATCACCCAATCAACAAGTGGCCATGAAATGGGATACCATCCTTCCTTCCATTGGCCACATGATAAGGAGAGTCATTTTTACATATTGGCTACAAGTGCTCTGGGAGCTGGTTTCAAACCCAGTGCAGAATAATGGGATAAAATTCCCGCCATCACCTGGCTGGAATTACCATATATCAAATGATTTTAGACCAATTTCAAACCAGTTCCTCACTAACCTTACATATACCTTAGTTTTTTAGTTCATAGGCTCCAAATTGTTATATTTTCTAATGTGGTTATTACATAATAACTGTTATATTTTTGTGATTTTACTGAGGGGCCATTAAACTAGATTTCCAAGAACTGTTTTTGGTGAATGTGAGTGGATAGAACTGTTTTCACCTGATGTGATTGGGTAGAAATTTCATTCTTCAATGTGATTAGACAGACTTTTCATTTTCTTCAATAGGATTGTGTCTAAGTATATTTTATCAAAATAATAGGAAGATAGGTTTTGAGACATGTGATTGGTGAATAATGATAGCATAAACTAAAAAAATGAAAAAGAGAAAAACAATTAACCAATGAGGGGGAGGACACAGAAGATCAAGAGATTTCACAATAACCACTAAAAGCAAAAGAGCATCCATGCCCATGAAGGGCTAAGTAGGAACATCACTGATTCAATGAGATAAATGGAATGGCCACAGAAACCAGAAGCCCCCAGACATGATCCTTGGTCTGAGTTAGCTCAATTCAGCCAGGGTGGTAACAGGGGGCTGGAATTGGCCTCAATGACACAGGAATAGAAAGGGGGAGGGGAAATCACCCAGCATTTTCACATCTGGTAATTGTGGTTGCTGGGTGAGCACCATTTCGGCCAGTCAACTAGTCCAGTGATGCTCACTGTCTAGCCTCCCACATGAGGAAAATCCACTGACAGTGACTCATCCCAAATCACCACTGTCCAATACCAGTGACTCATCCCAAATCACCACTGTCCAATACCAGTGACTCATCCCGAATCACCACTGTCCAGCACCAAACAGTGACTCATCCCAAATCACCACTGTCCAATACCAGTGACTCATCCCGATTCACCACTGTCCAATACCAGTGACTGATCCCGAATCACCACTCTCCAACACCAGTGACTCATCCCAAATCACCACTGTCCAATACCAGTGACTCATCCCGAATCACCACTGTCCAGCACCAAACAGTGACTCATCCCAAATCACCACTGTCCAATACCAGTGACTCATCCCGATTCACCACTGTCCAATACCAGTGACTGATCCCGAATCACCACTCTCCAACACCAGTGACTCATCCCAAATCACCACTGTCCAATACCAGTGACTCATCCCGAATCACCACTGTCCAGCACCAAACAGTGACTCATCCCAAATCACCACTGTCCAATACCAGTGACTCATCCCGATTCACCACTGTCCAATACCAGTGACTCATCCCGAATCACCACTCTCCAACACCAGTGACTCATCCCAAATCACCACTGTCCAATACCAGTGACTCATCCCCAATCACCACTGTCCAATACCAGTGACTCATCCCCAATCACCACTGTCCAACACCAGTGACTCATCCCGATTCACCACTGTCCAATACCAGTGACTGATCAATGTGTGTTTCAGTTTAAATTAACTTACCTTTTGTTTCGGCGGACCAGGGGACTGCTGGGTAAGTAAACCTATATATTCGGGCAGTGGCTAAACCCGAAACACTACACGTGTAGTGTCTCCCACCCATCCTCCTCCTCTAACCAAAAAAAAAGGACTCTTGTGTGGAGGGTTTGGTAAGGTAAGGTTTTCCTTTATTTTTTTTTTAAATCTCTGTTGTCAATTTAGTGTGGAGGGGATGGAAGCTAGGGCAGTTGCATGCTCCTCTTGCAGGATGTGGGAGGTCAGGGTCACCACTTGTGTCCCTGCTGACTTCACCTGTGAGAAGTGCACCAAACTCCAGCTCCTCACAGACCGCGTTAGGGAACTGGAGCTGGAGCTGGATGAACTTAGGATCATTCAGGAGGCTGAGGGGGTGATAGAGAGCAGTTATAGGGAAGTAGTGACACCTAAGTTACAGGATAAAGGTAGCTGGGTGACAGTCAGGGGAGGGAAAGGGAATAGGCGCACAGTGCAGGGATCCCCTGTGGCCGTTCCCCTCAATATTAAGTATACCGTTTTGGATACGGTTGGGGGGGGGGGTCCTACCAGGGGAAAGCCACAGCGGCCAGGTCTCTGGCACTGAGCCTGGTTCAGTGGCTCAGAAGGGAAGGGGGGAGAATAGGAGAGCGATAGTGATAGGAGATTCAATGGTTCGAGGAACAGACAGGAGATTCTGTGGTCGCGAACGAGACTCCCGGATGGTATGTTGCCTCCCGGGTGCCAGGGTCAGGGATGTCTTGGATCGAGTACACAGGATTCTTAAGGGGGAGGGGGAGCAGCCAGAAGTCGTGGTACACATCGGTACCAATGACATAACTAGGAAAAGGGATGAGGACCTGAAAAGCGAATATAGGGAGTTAGGTTGGAAGCTGAAAGGCAGGATGAGCAGAGTAGTAATCTCAGGATTGATACCGGTGCCACGTGCTAGTGAGGCTAGAAACAGGGAGCGAGTGCAGCTGAACACGTGGCTACAGAGCTGGTGTAGGAGGGAGGGATTCAGATATGTGGATCATTGGGATACCTTCTGGGGAAGGTGGGACCTGTACAAGAAGGACGGGTTGCATCTGAACTGGAGGGGCACCAATATCCTGGGCGGGAGGTTTGCTAGCGCTCTTCGGGAGGGTTTAAACTAGTTTGGCAGGGGGATGGGAACTGGAGCTACGGATCAGTGGATGGGGTAGCTGTTGAACAGGCAGATACAGAGTGCAGAGAGTCTGTGAGGAAGGTTAGACAATTGACACGACAAAGTTGCAGCCAGTATGATGGGTTGAAGTGTGTCTATTTTAACGCAAGAAGTGTCAGGAATAAGGGTGATGAACTCAGAGCATGGATCAGTACTTGGAGCTACGATGTTGTGGCCATTATGGAGACGTGGATATCACAGGGGCAGGAATGGATGTTGGATGTTCCAGGGTTTAGGTGTTTCAAAAGGAATAGGGAGGGAGGTAAAAGAGGTGGGGGAGTGGCATTGCTAATCAGGGATAGTATCACAGCTGTAAAAAGGGAGGTCGTCGAGGAGGGTTTGTCTCCTGAGTCATTATGGGTGGAAGTCAGAAACAGGAAAGGAGCAGTCACTTTGTTGGGAGTTTTCTATAGACCCCCCAATAGCAACAGGAACACGGAGGAACAGATTGGGAGGCAGATTTTGGAAAGGTGCAAAAGTAACAGGGTTGTTGTCATGGGTGACTTCAACTTCCCTAATATTGATTGGAACCTCCTTAGCGCAAATAGTTTGGATGGAGCAGATTTTGTCAGGTGTGTCCAGGAAGGTTTCCTGACTCAATATGTAGGTAGGCCGACTAGAGGGGAGACTATGTTGGACTTGGTGCTTGGCAACGAATCAGGCCAGGTGGCAGATCTCTCGGTGGGAGAGCATTTCGGTGATAGTGATCACAACTCCCTGACCTTTACTATAGTCATGGAGAGGGACAGGAGCAGACGGGATGGGAAAATATTTAATTGGGGGAGGGGGAAATTACAATGCTATTAGGCAGGAACTGGGGAGCATAAATTGGGAACAGATGTTCTCAGGGAAATGCATGAACGAAATGTGGAGGTTGTTCAGGGAGCACTTGCTGCGACTGCTGGATAGATTTGTCCCGATGAGGCAGGGAAGGGATGGTAGGGTGAAGGAACCTTGGATGACAAGAGATGTGGAACAGCTAGTCAAGAGGAAGAAGGAAGCTTACTTAAGGTTGAGGAAGCAAAGATCAGACAGGGCTCTAGAGGGTTACAAGGTAGCCAGGAAGGAACTGAAGAATGGACTTAGGAGAGCTAGAAGGGGACATGAAAAAGTCTTGGCGGGTAGGATTAAGGAAAATCCCAAGGCCTTCTACACTTATGTTTGGAACAAGAGGATGGCCAGAGTGAGGGTAGGGCCAATCATGGATAGTGGAGGGAACTTGTGCCTGGAGTCAGAGGAGGTAGGGGAGGTCCTTAATGAATACTTTGCTTCAGTATTCACTAGTGAGAGGGACCTGGTCGTTTGTGAGGACATCGTGAAACAGGCTGATATGCTCGAACAGATTGATGTTAAGAAGGAGGATGTGCTGGAAATTTTGAATGATATGAGGATAGATAAGTCCCCGGGGCCAGACGGGATATACCCAAGGATATTACGGGAAGCGAGGGAAGAGATTGCTGCACCTTTGGCGATGATCTTTGCGTCTTCACTGTCCACTGGAGTAGTACCAGATGATTGGAGGGTGGCAAATGTTGTTCCCTTGTTCAAGAAAGGGAATAGGGATAACTCTGGAAATTATAGACCAGTCAGTCTTACGTCGGTAGTGGGCAAATTATTGGAGAGGATTCTGAGAGACAGCATTTATAATTATTTGGAAAAGCATGGTTTTATTAGAGACAGTCAGCATGGCTTTGTGAGGGGCAGGTCATGCCTCACAAGCCTTATTGAATTCTTTGAAGATGTGACAAAACACATTGATGAAGGAAGAGCAGTGGATGTGGTGTATATGGATTTTAGCAAGGCGTTCCCCATGGTAGGCTCATTCAGAAAGTAAGGAGGCATGGGATACAGGGAAATTTGGCTGTCTGGATACAGAATTGACTGGCCCATAGAAGACAGAGGGTGGTAGTAGATGGAAAGTATTCAGCCTGGAGCTCGGTGACCAGTGGTGTTCCGCAGGGATCTGTTCTGGGACCTCTGCTCTTTGTGATTTTTATAAATGACTTGGATGAGTAAGTGGAAGGCCGGGTTAGTAAGTTTGCCGGTGACACGAAGGTTGCTGGAGTTGTGGATAGTGTGGAAGGCTGTTGTAGGTTGCAACGGGACATTGACAGGATGCAGAGCTGGGCTGAGAAGTGGCAGATGGAGTTCAACCTGGAAAAGTGTGAAGTGATTCATTTTGGAAGGTCGAATTTGAATGCAGAATACAGGCTTAAAGACAGGATTCTTGGTAGTGTGGAGAAACAGAGGGATCTTGGGGTCCATGTCCGTAGATCGCTCAAAGTTGCCACCCAAGTTGATAGGGTTGTTAAGAAGGCGTATGGTGCATTGGCTTTCATTAACAGGGGGATTGAGTTTAAGAGCCACGAGGTTATGCTGCAGCTCTATAGGGTCCTGGTTCGACCACACTTGGAATATTGTGTTTAGTTCTGGTAGCCTCATTATAGGAAGGATGTGGAATCTTTAGAGAGGGTGCAGAGGAGATTTACCAGGATGCTGCCTGGACTGGAGGGCATGTCTTACGAAGAAAGATTGAGGGAGCTAGGGCTTTTCTCACTGGAGCGAAGAAGGATGAGAGGTGACTTGATAGAGGGATACAAGATGATGAGAGGCATAGATAGAGTGGATAGTCAGAGACTTTTTCCCAGGGCGGAAAGGGCTATCACCAGGGGGCATAATTTTAAGGTGATTGGAGGAAGGTTTCAGGGAGATGTCAGAGGTAGGTTCTTTACACAGAGAGTGGTGGGTGCGTGGAATGCGCTGCCAGCGGTGGTAGTAGAAGCAGATACATTAGGGACATTTAAGCGACTCTTGGATAGGTACATGGATGATAGTAGAATGAAGGGTAGGTAGTTAGTTTGATCTTAGAGTAGGTTAAAGGTTCGGCACAACATCGTGGGCCGAAGGGCCTGTACTGTGCTGTACTGTTCTATGTTTTATGTTCTATGATCCTGAATCACCGCTGTCCAACACCAGTGACTCATCCCGAATCACCACTGTCCAACACCAGTGACTCATCCCGAATCACCACTGTCCAACACCATCCTGAATCACCACTGTCCAACACCAGTGACTCATCCCGAATCACCACTGTCCAACACCAGTGACTCATCCCGAATCACCACTGTCCAACACCATCCTGAATCACCACTGTCCAGCACCATCCTGAATCACCACTGTCCAGCACCAGTGACTCATCCCGAATCACCACTGTCCAACACCATCCTGAATCACCACTGTCCAACACCATCCTGAATCACCACTGTCCAACACCATCCCGAATCACCACTGTCCAACACCATCCCGAATCACCACTGTCCAACACCATCCTGAATCACCACTGTCCAACACCATCCTGAATCACCACTGTCCAACACCATCCCGAATCACCACTGTCCAACACCATCCCGAATCACCACTGTCCAACACCATCCTGAATCACCACTGTCCAACACCATCCTGAATCACCACTGTCCAGCACCATCCTGAATCACCACTGTCCAGCACCAGTGACTCATCCCGAATCACCACTGTCCAACACCATCCTGAATCACCACTGTCCAACACCATCCTGAATCACCACTGTCCAACACCATCCCGAATCACCACTGTCCAACACCATCCCGAATCACCACTGTCCAACACCATCCTGAATCACCACTGTCCAACACCATCCTGAATCACCACTGTCCAACACCATCCCGAATCACCACTGTCCAACACCATCCTGAATCACCACTGTCCAACACCATCCCGAATCACCACTGTCCAACACCATCCCGAATCACCACTGTCCAACACCATCCTGAATCAGCACTGTCCAACACCATCCCGAATCACCACTGTCCAACACCATCCTGAATCACCACTGTCCAACACCATCCTGAATCACCACTGTCCAACACCATCCTGAATCACCACTGTCCAACACCATCCTGAATCACCACTGTCCAACACCATCCTGAATCACCACTGTCCAACACCATCCCGAATCACCACTGTCCAACACCATCCCGAATCACCACTGTCCAACACCATCCTGAATCACCACTGTCCAACACCATCCTGAATCACCACTGTCCAACACCATCCCGAATCACCACTGTCCAACACCATCCCGAATCACCACTGTCCAACACCATCCTGAATCACCACTGTCCAACACCATCCCGAATCACCACTGTCCAACACCATCCTGAATCACCACTGTCCAGCACCATCCTGAATCACCACTGTCCAGCACCAGTGACTCATCCCGAATCACCACTGTCCAACACCATCCTGAATCACCACTGTCCAACACCATCCCGAATCACCACTGTCCAACACCATCCCGAATCACCACTGTCCAACACCATCCTGAATCACCACTGTCCAACACCATCCTGAATCACCACTGTCCAACACCATCCTGAATCACCACTGTCCAACACCATCCCGAATCACCACTGTCCAACACCATCCCGAATCACCACTGTCCAACACCATCCTGAATCACCACTGTCCAACACCATCCTGAATCACCACTGTCCAACACCATCCCGAATCACCACTGTCCAACACCATCCTGAATCACCACTGTCCAACACCATCCCGAATCACCACTGTCCAACACCATCCCGAATCACCACTGTCCAACACCATCCTGAATCACCACTGTCCAACACCATCCTGAATCACCACTGTCCAACACCATCCTGAATCACCACTGTCCAACACCATCCCGAATCACCACTGTCCAACACCATCCTGAATCACCACTGTCCAACACCATCCTGAATCACCACTGTCCAACACCATCCTGAATCACCACTGTCCAACACCATCCTGAATCACCACTGTCCAACACCATCCTGAATCACCACTGTCCAACACCATCCTGAATCACCACTGTCCAGCACCAGATCGTGACTCAGCCCAAATCACCACTGTCCAATAGCAGTGACTCATCCCGAATCACCAATGTCTGACACCACACAGTGACTCGTCTAACATAAGAAGATAGAAAATAGGAGCAGGATTAGACCACACGGCTCCTTGAGGCTGCACCACCAGTCAACATGATCATGGCTGATCTTCTGCCTCAACTCCAGTTTCTTGCCCACTCTCCATATCCCTTGATTCCCTGAGAGATCAAAAATATGTCTCTCACAGCCCTAAATATATTCAATAATGGAGCTTCCATAATACTAGGGAGTAGAGAATTCCAAAGATTCACAACTCTTTGAGTGAAGAAATTTCTCCTTATCTCAGTCTTATTCCAATACTGTGTCCCTGTATTTGAGATTCCTCGGCCAAGGGAAACAACCTCTCAGTGCTTACCCTGTGAAGACCCTTCAGAATCTTGAATGTTTCAATGAGATCATCTCTAGCTCTTCTCAACACCAGACAGTATAGGCCCAATTTACTCAGCCTCTCATCATATAACAACCATCTCATAGTCAAAGAGACTAGTCATCGAGAGATACAGCACCGGGTCTGTGCCGACCAACAACCACCCATTTATACTAATCCTACATTAATCCCATATTCTTACCACATCCCCACCTTCCCTCAATTCTCCTACCACCTACCTATACTAGGGGCAATTTACAATGGCCAATTTACCTATCAACCTGCAAGTCTTTGGCTGTGGGAGGAAACCAGAGCACCTGGCACAAACCCACGCAGTCACAGGGAGAACTTGCAAACTCTGCACAGGCAGTACCCAGAACTGAACCCAGGCTGCTGGAGCTGTGAGGCTGCGGTGCTAACCACTGCGCTACTATGCCGCCCATCCCAGGGACCAATCTAGTGAACCTTCACTATATTGTCTCTAAGGCAAGTACACCCTTCCTTAAATATGAAGACCAAAACTGTGCACAGTACACCAGGTGTGGTCTCACCAAAGCCTTATAAGATTGTAGCAAGACCTCTTTGTTCTTATATTCTGATCCCCTTGCAATAAAGGCCAACATGCTATTTGCCTTCCTAATGTCTTGCTGTACCTTTTCTTTATTATTCTTTCATGGGATGTGGGCATCATAGGCAAGGCCCACTCCTAATTACCCTTGACTACTGGGTGGCTTGCTGGGCCATTTCAGAGTCAACCACATTGCTGTGGGTCTGGAGTCACATGTAGGCCAGACCAGGTAAAGACAGCAGATTTACTTCCCTGAAGGACATTAGCAAACCAGGTAGATTTTTACACTCGATGATAGTTTCATGGCAGTATTACTGGGACTAGTTTTCAATTCCAGATTTGCATTAACTAATTGAATTTGGTAATTTATTTAATTTAAATTCCACCAGCAAACGTGGTGGAATTTGAACCCATGTACCTGGTGCATTAGCTTGAGCCTCTGGTTTACTAGCTCACTGACATTACCTCTATACCACCATCTCTCCCTCTGTGCTGACTTCCTGCATTCCTTGTACAAGCACGCCAAAGTCTCTCTGAACATCAACATTTAGAAGTTGCAGGGCTTTTTAAAAAAAAATCTGCATTTCTATTATTATTGCTAAAGTGAATAACCTCACACTTTCCCACATTATACTCCATCTGCCACCTTGTTGCTCACTCGCTTAACCTCTTTTTATCTCTCTGCAGCCTCTTGGTGGCCTGCTCACAGCTTACATTTCCCCTAGCTTTCTATCATCAGCAAGCTTAGATACATTGCTCTTGGTCTCTTTGTCTAAGTCATTAATACAGATTGGATGAGCTGAGGCCCCAGCACTGATCCTTGCGACACTCCACTAGTTATAGCCTGCCAACTTGAAAATGCCCTGTTTTTCTCTACTCTCTGCTACCTGTCTGTTAACCAATCCTTCATCCATTCTAATATGATACCCCCAACTCTGTGAGCCCTTATCTTGCATATTAACCTTTGTGTGACACTTTATCGATTGTCTTTTGAGGATCTGTGAATGGTACTGAATGCTGTGCAATGATCAGCAAACATCCCCACTTCTGACCTTATGATTGAAGGAAGGTCATTGATGAAGCAGCTGAAGATGGTTGGGCCTAGGACACTACCCTGAGGAACTCCTGCAGTAATATCCTGGGACTGAGACCTCCAACAACCACAACCATCTTCCATTGTGCTAGGAATGACTCCAACCAGCGGAGGGTATTCCCCCTGAATCCCATTGACTCCAGTTTTGCTGGGGCTCCTTGATGCCATACGCAGTCAAACGCTGCCTTGACATCAAGGGCAGTCACTCCCACCTCACCTCTGGAATTCAGGTCTTTTGTCCATGTTTGGACCAAGGTTGTAATGAGGTCAGGTGCTGAGTGATCTGGTGGAACCCAACACAAACTGATCATCGGTGAGCAGGTTATTGCTGAGTAAATGCCACTTGATAGCACTGTCAATGACACCTTCAATCACTTTGCTGATGATCAAGAGTAGACAAATGGGGTGGTCATTGTTTGGATTATATTTGTCCTGCTTTTTGTGGAAAGGACATACCTGGGCAATTTTCCACATTGCAGGGTAGATGCCAGTGTTGCTGCTGTACTGGAACAGCTTGGCGAGTGGTGCGGCAAGTTCTGGAGCACAAGTGTTCAGTACCAAAGCCGGAAGGTTGTCAGAGCCCATAGCCTTTGCAGTATCTAGTGCCTTCAGCCATGTCTTGATATCATGTCGAGGGAATCCAATTGGCTGAAGTCTGGATCTGTGATGCTGTGGACTTCAGAAGGAGGCCGAAATGGATTATCCACTCGGCACTTCTGGCTGAAGATGGTTGTGAATGCTTCAGCCCTGTCTTTTGCACTAAAATAAAAGCAAAATACTGCGGATGCTGGTAATCTGAAATAAAAATAGAAAGTGCTACAAATACTCAGCAGGTCTGGCAGCATCTATGGAGAGAGAAACAGAGTTAATGTTTCAGGTCTGTGACCTTTCATCAGAACTGGGAAAGGTTAAAAATGTGATAGGATTTGAACAAGTGAAAAGGAGGACGGTGGGGGGGTGGGGTGG
Source organism: Heterodontus francisci (assembly GCF_036365525.1). Lineage (NCBI taxonomy): Eukaryota > Metazoa > Chordata > Chondrichthyes > Heterodontiformes > Heterodontidae > Heterodontus > Heterodontus francisci. The sequence continues at coordinate 12,631,492 of NC_090384.1, read as the reverse complement.
GGGGGGGGGGGGGTGGAGAAGAACAAAAGGGAAGGCGTGTGATAGGGCAGGAAAGATTAAATGACAAAGATGTCATGGAATATAACTATTAGCACTCCCTTTGCCTTTGTTCTGTGACATCTTTGTTATTTAATCTCTCCTGCACTCTGCCCTATCACGCACCTTCCCTTGTGTTCTTCTGCCCCCCGCCCCTCTCCCCTTCACTTACTTTGCCAGTTCTGACATATTTACCAGTGTTCGACATTTAGGAAGGACAGGCAAAAAGGAAAAGGAGGTGGTGTTGCGCTGATAATAAGGGAGGGGATCAGTACATTAGTAAGGGAGGATCTCAGATCGATAGAAGAAAATGTGGAATCTGTTTGGGTGGAGCTAAGATACAGCAAGGGGCAGCAAACATTGGCAGGAGTTGTTTACAGGCCACCAAACAGTAGTGGTAGTGTGGGGCATGGCATTCAACAAGGAGATTAGAGAAGCATGTAGCATGGGTGTTACAGTAATCATGGGTGACCTCCATCTGCATATAGACTGGGTAAACCTAAAGAGCACTAATGCTGTGGAGTACAAGTTTCTGGAGTGTGTTAGGGATGGTTTTCTAGAGCAGGCTGTTGAGGAACCGACCAGAGAACTGGTTATTTTAGATCTAGTATTATATAACGAGAAAGGACTAATTAATAATCTTCTTGTAAAAGAAGCTTTAGGGATGAGTGACCATAATATGATAGAATTTTACATTATGTTTGAAAGTGAGGTAGTTCAATCAGAAGCCAGGGTGTTAAATTTGAACAAAGAAAATTATGAAGATAAGAGGGGCAAATTGACTGAGGTGAATTGGGAAAATACATTAAAAGGTATGACAGTACATAGGCAATGGATAGTCCTTAAATGAATATTACATAGTTTACAGCAACTATACATTCCTTTAAGGCACAAAAACCCAAAAAGAAAAGGCAGTCAACCATGGATAACAAAGGAAGTTAAGGGTTGTATAAGATTTTTAAAAAAGGCATATAAAGTTGCCAGAAATAGTAGTAAACTTGAGGATTGGGAGGATTTTACAATATAGCAAAGGAGAACAAAGAAACTGATAGAGAAAGGGAGAACAGAATATGAATGTAAGCTAGTAATAAACATAAAAACAGATTGTAAAAGCTTCTATAGGTACAAAAAAAGGAAACGTTTGGCTAAGGCAAATGTGCTCCAACACGGGCAGAGTCAGGAGAATTTATAATGGGGAATAGAGAAATGGCAGAGAAGCTAAATGATTACTTTATGTCTGTCTTCACTGAGGAAGATACAAGAAATCTCCCAGAATGAGAGATCCAAGGGATTAGGGGGTATGAGGAATTGAAGGAAATTAGTATTAGTAAGAAAGTTGTATTGGAGAAATTAATGGGGCTGAAGGTTGATAAGTCCCCGGGATCTGATATTCTACATTCAAGAGTGTCGAAAGAGGTAGCTATGGAGATAGTGGATGCATTGATGATCATCTTCCAAAATTCTATAGATTCTGGAATGGTTCCTGCAGATTGGAAGGTAGCAAATGTCACCCCACTATTTACGAAAGGAGGGAGAGAAACATAGGGATTTACAGACCTGTTAGCCTTACATCAGTCACTGGGAAAATGCTAGAATCTATTTTAAAGGATGTGATAAATGAACACTTGGATAATAACGATCCTATTGGGCATAGTGCTGTTTGTAGTGTACATTAATGATTTAGACGTGAACATAGGAGGTATGATCAGTAAGTTCGCAGATGACACGAAAATTGGTGGTGTTGTAAATAGTGAGGAGGAAAGCCTTAGATTACGGGACGATATAGATGGGCTGGTAAGATGGGCAGAGCAGATGCAAATGGAATTTAATCCTGAGAAGTGTGAGGTGATGCATTTTGGGAGGACAAACAAGGCAAAGGAATATACAATGGATGGTAGGACCTTAGGAAGTACGGAGGGTCAGAGGGACTGATAGATCACTGAAGGCAGCAGCACAGGTAGATAAGGTGGTTAGGAAGGCATATGGGATACTTGCCTTTATTAGCCAAGACAGAGAATATAAGAGCAGGGAGGTTATGATGGAGCTGTATAAAACGCTAGTTAGGCCACAGCTGGAGTACTGTGTACAGTTCTGGTCACCACACTATAGGAAGGATGTGATTACACTAGAGAGGGTGCAGAGGAGATTCACCAGGATGTTGCCTGGGCTGGAGCATTTCAGCTATGAAGAGAGACTGGATAGGCTAGGGTTGTTTTCCTTAGACCAGAGAAGGCTGCAGGGGGGACCTGATTGAGGTATACAAAATTATGAGGGGCGTTGATAGGTTAGATGGAAAGAAACTTTTTCCCTTAGCGGAGGGGTCAATAACCAGGGGGCATAGATTTAAGTTGAGGGGCAGGAGGTTTAGAGGGGATTTGAAGAAAAAAAATTTCACTCAGAGGGTGGTTGGAATCTGGAACGCACTGCCTGAAGATGTGGTAGAGGCAGAAACCCTCACAACATTTAAGAAGTATTTAGATGACCACTTGAAACGCCATAGCATACAAGGCTACAGGCCAAGTGCTGGAAAATGGGATTAGAATAGTTATGTTCTTGATGGCCGGCACAGACACAATGGGTCGAAGGGCCTGTTTCTGTGCCGTATAACTCTATGACTCTATAGTCAACATGGATTTATGAGTGGGAAATCATGTTTGATGAACCTGTTGGAGTTTCTTGAGGCTGTTACTAACAGAATTGATAAAGAAGACTTCGGTGGACATGTTATACTTGGATTTTCAGAAGGCTTTTGATAAAGTCCCCCACAGGAGGTTAGTTAGAAAATTTAAAGCACATGGGATAGGAGGTAATATACTGGCATGGATTAAGGACTGGTTAACAGGCATAAAGCAGAGAGTAGGAATAAATGGGTCATTCTCACGTTGGCAGGCTGTGACTAGTGGGGTACCGCAGGGATCAGTGCTTGGGCCCCAGCTGTTCACAATATATATCAATGTGGAGACCAAATGTAATATTTCCAAGTTCGTGGATGACTGAAAACTAGGTGGGAATGTGTGTTGTGAGGAAGATGCAAAGTGGCTTCAAGTGGATTTGGACAGACTTAGTGATTAGCAAGAACGTGGCAGATGGAATATAATGTGGAAAAATGTGAGGCTATCCACTTTGGTAGGAGGAACAAATGTGCAGAGTATTTCTTAAATGGTAAGAGATTAGGAAGTGTAGATGTACAAAGCGACCTGGGTGTTCTTGTCAATAAGTCTCTGAAAGCTAACATGCAGTTGCAGGAAGCAATTAGGAAGGCTAATGGTATGTTAGCCTTTATCACAAGAGGATTTGAGTACAGGAGCAGTGAAGTCTTGCTTCAATTGTATAGAACCTTGTTTAGACCGCACTTACTGTGTGCAGTTTTGGTCCCCTTACATTGGGAAGGATATTATTGCCATAGAGCGAGTGCAACGAAAGTTCATCAAACTTGTTCTCAGGATGGCTGGACTGTCCTATGAAGAGAGATTGGAGAAACTGGGCCTGTATTCTCTAGAGTTTTGAAGAATGAAAGGTGATCTCATTGAAACCTACAAAATACTTAAAGGGAGATAGACAGGGTAGATGCAGCGAAGATGTTTCCCCTGGTTGGGGAGTCTAGAACCAGGGGACACAATTTCAAAATAAGGGGGAAACCACTTAAGACAGAAATGAGGAGACATTTTTTTACTCAGAGGGTTGTGAATGTTTGGAATTCTCTACCCCAGAGGACTGTGGAAGCTCAGTCATTGAGTATGTTTAAAGCAGAGATTGACAGATTTCTAAATACCAATGACATAAAGGGATATGAGGAAAGTCTGGGAAAAAGGCATTGAAATGGATGATCAACTATGATTGTGTTGAATGGCAGAGCAGGCTCGATGGGCTGAATGGCCTACTCCTGCTCCTGTGTTCTTATGGTGAAAGGTCACAGACCTGAAACATTAACTCTGCTTCTCTCTCCACAGATGCTGCCTGAGCTGCTGAGTATTACCAGAACTTTCCGTCTTTATTTGTCTTTTGCACTGATGTGCTGGGTTCCTCCATCATTGAGGATGGGGATAGTTGTGGAGCCTCCTCCTCCACTTAGTTGTTTAATGGTCCACCACGATTCATGACTGATTTAGATTTTTTTAGATTTAGATTTAGAGATACAGCACTGAAACAGGCCCTTCGGCCCACCGAGTCTGTGTCGACCATTAACCACCCATTTATACTAATCCGACACTAATTCCATATTCCTACCACATCCTCACCTGTCCCTATATTTCCCTACCACCTACCTATACTAGGGGCAATTTATAATGGCCAACTTACCTACCAACCTGCAAGTCTTTTGGCTTGTGGGAGGAAACCGGAGCACCCGGAGGAAACCCATGCAGACACAGGGAGAACTTGCAAACTCCACACAGGCAGTACCCAGAATTGAACCCGGGTCGCTGGAGCTGTGAGGCTGCGGTGCTAACCACTGCACCACTGTGCCGCCCTTTTTGATGGAGAAACGTCTGTGCCAAAAATTTCTCTGATTCCATACCTAAACTGTTTCTCGTGGCAGATGAGTTAGTAATCAGAACGCAGATTTAAGGTGATTGGTAAAAGAACGGTGGGGGGGAGTGGGGTGTAAATGGGGCAAATTATTGTACACAGTGAGTGATGATGATCTGAGATGCACGGTCTGAACGGGAGGTGGAAGCACATTCTATAGTAACATGCAAAAGGCAATTGCATAAATTGTTGAAGGGGACAATGCATAGGCTATGGAGAAAGACCAGGGTATTGGGATTAATTGGACAACTCTACCAAAGGGCTAGCACAGGCAAGATGGGACAGATGGCTTCCTTCTATGCTATTTCATTCTAAGGTTAGATTCAGTCCTGCCACATCACAATGATCCGATTCCTTTTCACTAGCTGAGGCTGTGGAACGCAATAGAGTGAGAGACTGTCTGGAGCTGGAATTCCTCACTTCACCTCACAAATAAATTCAAACACTGCTTCAAGATCCACTCAAAATCAAATACTGATGTCGGGAAAGATCCAGGCAACTGAACCGTGCAGATTGGCAGCATTCCTTACAGGCAAATCCATCCTTAGTATGACCCATAGTGATCCTGGATGTGGCAGGACTGCAGAGCTTTGATCTGTTCCGGTGCTTGTGGGATCGCTTTGCTCTGTCTATAGCATTCTGCTTCTGCTGTTCAGCATGCAGGTAGTAGCTTCACAAGGTTGGCACCTCATTTATAGGTGCTGCTCCTAGCACGCTCTCTTCCACTCCTCTCTGAACCAGGATTGATCCCCTGGTCTGATGGTAATGGTAGAGTGAAAGATATGCCAGACCATGAAATTTCAGATTGTGGTTGAATATAATTCTGCTCCTGTTGTTGGCCCACAGCGCCTCATGGATGTCCAGCTTTGAGTAGTTAGATCTGTTCTGAGTTTATCCCATTTAGCACAGTGATTGTACCACACAACACGATGGATAGTGTCCTCTCTTGAAGACAGGACTTTGTCTCCATGATGGCTGTGCAGTGGTCACTCCTACCAATACTGTCATGGACAGATGCATTTGCAACAGATAGATTGGTGAGGATGAGGTCAAGTAAGTTTTTCCCTCTTGTTGGTTCTCTCATTATCTGCCACAGACCCAGTCTGGCAGATATGTCCTTCAGGACTGGGCCAGTTCGGTCATTAGCGTTGCTACTGAGCCATGTTGGTGACGGACATTGAGGTGCTCCACTCAGAGTACATTCTGACTCAGGTTCTGGTTTTGATGCAACATGCATCTTTGTAATTGGATGGATTAAGTCAGGTGTAAGTCAACGATTGGGTTAAATCAGTCTGCATAGGCTTTGCTATGTAAAAGAAGTATAAGAAGGGATTTCCCCAAGCACTGAGATTGTAGAGGCATTTGGCCAGTGGCTTGGGACTAGCCAGCAGTCACAGCCAAGGCAGGGACAGGCTGTCAGGGGTATCCTATACGTGTCACACTGACCAGACCAAGGCAGCTGGCACATGGGCCAGTGCAGGTGGACTCGTGGTAATCACGGCTTCTACCCAGGGCATAACGTGTAATATAACTCATGATTGCACCTGATAAATGACTGCTCAGATACCGTAATATATCAAGTCCAGCTTATACTAAATACAATATATAATCACTGTCTGCAATAAGAGACAAGTCGAATCATTTGTACTTGGGAGTGAAACGGTTAATTGGCCAGAATCCAAAACTCCAATAGGCGAGGAGCGGTAAGTTTTTTTTTGTTGGTGGCTTCCAGTGGTCCCTTTGAAGGCCGCCAGTTAGGCCACATGTAGCTCTGGCAATCCTGAGCAGAACTGGGTCAACATCGACTTGTTTGATACTCAGTCCCTCTTGTAATGCAGGCAAACAGGGCAGGGGATTTACATACATCAATGTCCCACATACTGACCAAATAATCTCTTTTCAGTGATATTGGTTGAGGGATGAATATTGGCCAGGCCACCACAGAGAACATCCCTCCTCTTCTTCCAACAGTAGCTGTGGGACGTATAACATCCACATGAAAAAGCAGAATGTCACTTTAACATCTCATCCAAAAGGCAACACCTCTGATAGTGCAGCACTCTCTCAGTATTGATCCTCTGACAGTGCAGCACTCTCTCAGTATTGACCCTCTGACAGTGCAGCACTCTCTCAGTATTGACCCTCTGACAGTGCAGCACTCTCTCAGTATTGACCCTCTGACAGTGCAGCACTCTCTCAGTATTGACCCTCTGACAGTGCAGCACTCCTTCAGTATTGACCCTCTGACAGTGCAGCACTCCCTCAGTACTGACCCTCAGACAGTGCAGCACTCCCTCAGTACTGTCCCTCTGACAGTGCAGCACTCCCTCAGTACTGACCCTCCGACAGTGCAGCACTCCCTAAGCACTCCCTCAGTACTGACCCTCCGACAATGCAGCACTCTCTCAGTACTGACCCTCTGGCAGTGCTTCCTCAGTACTGACCCTCTGACAGTGCAGCACTCCCTCAGTACTGACTCTCCGACAGTGCACCATTCCCTCAGTACTGATCCTCTGACAGTGCAGCACTCTTTCAGTACTGACCCTCCAACAGTGCAGTATTCCCTCAGTGCTGCCCCTCCGCTAGTGCAGCACTCCCTCAGTACTGACCCTCTGACAGTGCACCACTCTCTCAGTACTGACCCTCTGACAGTGCACCACTCCCTCAGTACTGACCCTCTGACAGTGCAGTACTCCCTCAGTGCTGATCCTCCGACAGTGCAGCACTCCCTCAGTACTGACCCTCTGACAGTGCACCACTCCCTCAGTACTGACCCTCTGACAGTGCACCACTCCCTCAGTACTGACCCTCTGACAGTGCAGCACTCCATCAGTACTTACCCTCTGACAGTGCACCACTCCCTCAGTACTGACCCTCTGACAGTACGGCAGTCCCCCAGTACTGACTCTCTGACAGTGTGGCACTCCCTCAGTACTGCACTGGAGTGTCAGCCTGAATTATATGTTTAATTCTCTGGAGTGGGGCTTGAACCCATGACCTTCTGATTCACAGTTGGAAATATTACACACTGAGGCAAGATTAACACTGCCCAATGAAGTATGTTGAGTGAATTTTGGTGAATGTGTATCTCCACTTGGCTGTGACCAAGTGATCTTTTCTGCTTGCATGCCTTTGCTGGGTTCAGTTCAGTGGTTAGTGTGAATTGTGTATTAATTGTGTTTAATGCAGGTGGTGGCATTCACTTGTGCTCCTATAAATAGACACACTGAAACTGCGCACATTGGGATAGGAGATGATTGCTTGTAATTTGTAAATGTGTAAAGAAATGCTTATAAAAGTGTGTAAAGATTGGAATGAGAACACAAACTTCTGGAAATACTAAGCAGGTCAGGCAACATCTGTGGAGAGAGAAACAAAGTTAACGTTTCAGGCCTGTGACCTTTCGTCAGAACTGGCAAAGTTTAGAAATGTAACAGTCTTTGAGCAAGTGAAAGGGGGGAGGGGGAAAGAAGAACAAAAGGAAAGGTCTGTGATGGGATTGAGGGCAGGAGAGATAAAATGACAGAGATGTCATGAAGCAAAAGGGAAATGGAGTACTAAATCCAGAGAGAGCCCTAATGGCAGAATAATGATCGAAAGCAAAGACATGAAAAACAAGTTTAAGGCTAGCACATGGTTAAAAAACTAAAAATAATATATAAAAATTAATAAATAAATAAAAAATAATGGGGCTCATGGTCTGAAATTAATGAACTCAATAGTAAGTGCAGAAGGCTGTGTAAAGATTGGCTCCAGTTCTATCCTTCATCATTTCACCACCACCTTCTCAAGGGCAATTAGGCATGGGCAATAAATGCTGGCATAGCCAGTGATGCCCACATCCCATGAATGAATAAAAGAAAATCTGGCTTTCTGGAATATAATATGGTAGCAAGAGGATATTTGCCTAAAGATGAAGACTGAAAGCTAAGAAAAAACAGACAGAAAACTATTATCCTAGTAGCCATTGTGGAAAATGGCAGAAAGAAAGTGTAAATTGTTGGGGTATGATTACCCTCTGATGTTGGTGGAGTCTGAACCATATGACTGATGGAGGAATGTACTTCAAATATTCATGTCTTTTGTGATGAGGGTCCTGATGAACAGAATACACTAGATCAAGGGCTAGATAGTGGTAATGTGAGTGATCATGATGCACAGGACAAAGCTATTGCATCCTCAGTCCAATTGTCCAGAGTGGGTACTCAGGTGACACATATTCCAGTGGGGTCAAATGCAACAATTGTGGGATGTGTAAGAAAAGCTACTGGCAAGTTTAAATATTGGCTGAATGTTCAGGATGTTGGCCAAGAAGCGAGGCCCATGGACTGGCCGAGTGGGTGAAAGATTGGAGAGTAAGAAAGCACAGTGTATGGTCCGATACTGGATCTGGTAGTGACTCTTGCTCTTTCTCCGGTTATGTGATCATTTTCTGATGCCTCCGATAGTGTGAGAGGGAGATCTCACGGTAGTAGAGCCGACAGAAATGAAAGTGCAAGCAGAGGCCGTAGCTTGAATCGATTACACAATGAAATAAAGGCCATTGAACAGTCAGGTAATTAAACTAGATGCAGAGGTTCTCATGAACATGATGTTTTGGTGGTTGCCAATAGACTTGAAGATAAACTAATAAAGGAATTAGGTAGTTGAAGAGAGTTTGGAGTCTATTCTGAGGTACCAGATAAGGGGGAGCCAGCCTTGTCACATAGATGGATTTGTACTGAAAAAAACCCTTGCAAACAGAACTTATAAGGCCAAAGTGAGGCTAGTTGTGAGGGGTTTTGAAGAGTTACTGGGTGATACGGATGTAAGTGTGAACTCTCCCACAGCTGGAAAAGTAATCTTGAAAATCTTTTTTTGCTCTTTGGCCGCATAATCGTGAGTAGATCAAGCAATGTAAAAGCCAGATTTCTGCAGGCCAACACAAGTGTTTCTGAAACCATCCAAAGAGGTAGCAGATGAAGAAGGAAAACTATGGAAACGAAACAAATGTGTCTATGACCTGAATGATGCTTCCAGGGTCTGGTACTTTTCAGTGAGATCTGTTTTGCCAAAATTAGGTTGTGTTCAACTAAAAGCAGATTCCTCAAAGTTTTATTTGTATTATAAAGGAAAATTGTCAGCTACATTTCTCAGATGGTGGCACAGTGGTAATGTTGTTGGACTAGTAATCTAGGTAAATGCGCTGGGAATATGGGTTCAAATCCCAACGTGGCAGCTGGTGAAATTTAATTAATTAATTTTTAAAAATCTGGAATTTAAAGCTAGTCTCAGTAATGGTCATTGTTGTAAAAACCCATCTGGTTCACTAATGTCCTTTAGGGAAGGAAATCTGCTGTCCTGGTCTGGCCTACATGTGACTCCAGACCCTCAGCAATGTGGTTGACTCTTACATGCCCTCTGAAATGGCCTAACAAGCCACTCCGTTGTTAAGCGCAATTATGGATGGGTAACAAATGCTGGCCTGCTAGTGACTCCTATATCCCATGAAAGAATAAAAAAAATATGTTGATGATTTCTTATGGAGTGGCATTGTGCAATTTGAAAAAATGTTATTAAGATTAGGATAGAATTTAAAACTAGGAGTCAAGCTTGTGAAGCTTTGAAACATATTGGTTTAGATATTAAGCGGAATAGCTCTGGAATAGCTTTACATCAACAATCCTATCTAAAGAGTATTACTCCCATCCCAGTTAATCATACTAGGATCTCACAAAAAAGATGACCTGGATCTAAAGAAGGATTAGAAAAGAAAGAGAATTGCGAAGCTTGATTGGTCAGTTGAACTGGTAGTGCACTCAGACTAGACCAGGTGCTAGTTGGAGTTAAGTACTACGATAAACACCCTAAAGCAGAGAATGTTTTAAGGGCAGATGAAGCATTTTTTAAAAATTACATCTGGAGAAATGCATACTTAAGTTCCCATCCTTAGTGACTCTCAGAATATGAAACTAGTCATTTCTAGTGATGCTTGACATGCTAATCTTCCTGATGAGCATTCGATTACAGCTGGTTTCATAATATTTCTTGTGGCCAAAACTTGGGAGCTGTTGTCCCTAAGCTTGGGAAGCGAAAATAAAAAGGGTTGCTAAAGTACTTTGGCTGCTGAAACACTGGCTGTTATGGAGACAGTGGACATGGGATTCGACTTGTCAGATATTTTATGTACAATGGACATGCTTGAGATAGTATACTCATTGAATGTTATGTAGATAATGTACACTCTATGAAAAGTGTGAGTGGTGGGCATAAACTGGGGATTCACTTGTGCTTCTATTAATACACAGACTGAAACTGTGGTTGTTGGGTTAGGAGTTGCTTGCTTGTAGTTTAACTCTGTAAAACAATGCTGCTAAAAGTGAGTTAAAAAAAAAACTCGGCACCTGTTCAATTCTTCACTATCTAGCTTTCTGGACGATAACTGTCAGCCCCATCAAACACTTACCGTCACTTTCAATCGGTCACTGAACGAACGCTTGTTACACTGTTGCTGAGCAGCAACCAGTTTTCTGATCATCTCAACCTGTGCCACATTGAGTCTTGGAATTTCCCAGCGAGACAGGGGGCTTGGGGTCACCCTCACTGTCTTTGTCACCTCTTCCTCCAGCTTCTTCATCTTCTTTAGTCGAATCTGTTCCTCTGAGAGGACACCTGTAAACATACCTTAATCTCAGTGCAGAGTCACATAGCACTGTACACATAGTCACTCATTAATCTCAGCACAGATTCATATGGCACTGTAGAGCAGAGTCAGATGGAGATATCTGTGCACTGAGTGGTGTCTCTCACTCACTCTCTCTCAGGGTGATATCAGTACACTGACTAGTGTCTCTCAGTCCCTCTCTCTCAGGGTGATATCTGTACACTGACTGGTCTCTCTCAGTCCCTCTCTCTCAGGGTGATATCAGTACACTGATTAGTGCCTCTCAGCCCCTCTCTCTCAGTGTGATATCAGTACACTGACTAGTGTCTCTCAGTCCCTCTCTCTCAGAGAGATATCTGCACACTGATTAACGCCTCTCAGTCCCTCTCTCTCAGGGTGATATCAGTACACTGACTAGTGTCTCTCAGTCCCTCTCTCTCAGGGTGATATCAGTACACTGACTAGTGTCTCTCAGTCCCTCTCTCTCAGGGAGATATCTGTACACTGATTAACGCCTCTCAGTCCCTCTCTCTCAGGGAGATATCTGTACACTGACTGTTCTCTCTCAGTCACTCTCTCTCAGGGAGATATCTGTACACTGACTGGTCTCTCTCAGTCACTCTCTCTCAGGGAGATATCTGTACACTGACTGGTCTCTCTCAGTCACTCTCTCTCAGAGAGATATCTGTACACTGATTAACGCCTCTCAGTCCCTCTCTCTCAGGGTGATATCAGTACACTGACTAGTGTCTCTCAGTCCCTCTCTCTCAGGGAGATATCTGTACACTGACTGTTCTCTCTCAGTCACTCTCTCTCAGGGAGATATCTGTGCATTGACTGGTGTCTCTCAGTCCCTCTCAGGGAGATATCTGTACACTGACTGGTGTCTCTCAGTCCCTCTCAGGGTGATATCTGTACACTGACTGGTCTCTCTCAGTTTCTCTCTGTGTGGAATATCTGTACACTGATGTGTCTCACCCTCTCCCTTATTCAGGGTGATATTTGTACATGTGTGAACATAAGAAGTAGGAGTAGATCATTTGGCCCCTCGAGCCATTCAACATCATGGCTTATCCTTGGCGTCAAATCCACCTTCTTAGATGAAGGGATCGAAGGTATGGTTGCTACATTTGCTGAGGACACATAGATAGGTAGGAAAGTAAATTGTGAAGAGGACATAAGGAGGCTACAAAGGGATATGGATAGGTTAAGTGAGTGGGCAAAGACCTGGCAAATAGACTATAATGTGGGAAAGTGGGAAATTGTCCACTTTGGCACCAAGAATAAAAAAAGAAGCATATTATCTAAATGATGAGAGATTGCAGAGCTTTGAGATGCAGAGGGATCTGGGTGTCCTTGTGCAATTATGGCAAAAGGTTAGTATGCAGGTACAGCACGTAATTAGGAAAGCTAATAGAATGTTATCGTTTATCACGAGTGGTATTGAATACAAAAGTAGGGAGGTTATGCTTCAGCTATACAGGGTATTGGAGAGACCACATCTGGATAACCGTGTACAGTACTGGTCTCCTTATTTAAGGAAGGATGTAAATGAGTTGGAGGCAGTACAGAGAAGGTTTACTAGACTAATACCTGGAATGGATGGGCTGTCTTACGAGGAAAGATTGGACAGGCTGGGCTTGTATCCGCTGGAATTTAGAAGAGTGGTGAATTGATTGAAACATATAAGATCCTGAGGGGTCTTGACAGGGTGGATGTGGAAAGGATGTTTCCCCTTGCAGGAGAATCTAGAACTAGGGGTCACTGTTTAAAAATAAGGGGTCGCCCATTTAAGACAGAGATGAGGAGAAATTTTTTTCTCTCAGAGGGTCATGAGTCTTTGGAATTCTCTTCCTCAAAAGGCAGTGGAAGCAGAGTCTTTCAATATTTTTAAGGCAGAGGTAGATAGATTCTTGATAAGCAAGGGTGTGGAAGGTTATCGGGGGTAGGTGGAAATGTGGAGTAATCAGTTCAGCCATGAACTTATTGAATGGCGGAGCAGGCTCGAAGGGCCGAGTGGCCTACTCCTGCTCCTAATTCATATGTTCGTATGAAACTCTCTAATCTTATTGACCCTATACCAATTTGCTCTTGGCTCAGGTAGTAAATATGTTAGTATGTTCCTACACTGTCCCCATATCCCTCACGTCCCAATCTCTATCTTGAATCCACTCAACAATGGAGCATCCACAGTTCTTTGGAGTAGAGAATTCCAAAAATTCATCACCCTCTGAAGAAATTTCTCCTTCTCACAGTCCTTAGATGGCTAACCCTTTATTCTGAGACTGTGACCCACATGTTCTAGATTCCCCAGCCAGGGAAAACATTTTCTCAGCATCGGCCCTGTCACCTCTCATTCTTAACTGCAGATTTTTAGTTTTAGAGATACAGCACTGAAACAGGCCCTTCAGCCCACTGAGTCTGTGCCGACCATCAACCACCCATTTATACTAATCCTACACTAATCCCATATTCCTACCAAACATCCCCACCTGTCCCTATATTTCCCTACCACCTACCTCTACTAGTGACAATTTATAATGGCCAATTTACCTACCAACCTGCAAGTCTTTTGGCTTGTGGGAGGAAACCGGAGCACCCGGAGAAAACCCACGCAGACACAGGGAGAACTTGCAAACTCCACACAGGCAGTACCTGGAATTGAACCCGGGTCACTGGAGCTGTGAGGCTGCGGTGCTAACCACTGCGCCACTGTGCCGCCCACTATATGGGCCTAGTCTACTCAAACTCCTCACAGGCTTTAGGAAGAATGTGAGGATCCTTGAGAGGGTACAGAGGAGATTTACCAGAATGACTCCAGGGATTGAGGATGTTAGTTACAAGGTTAGGTTGGAAAAGCTGGGTTTGTTCTCCTTAGAACAAAGGAGATTGAGGGGAGATTTAAAAGAAGTGTACAAGATTACGGCAAGCTTAGATAAGTCAGATAAGGAAAAACTGTTCCCATTAACTAATGGCATAAGGACTAAGGGACACAGATTGAAGGATTTGGGCAGGAGCTGCAGGGGGATATGAGGAAGCACCTTTTTACACAGCAGGTGGTAATGACGCTGCCCACAAGCGGGGTGGAAGTGGAGACAATCAATGACTTCTAGAGGAAATTGTATGGCCACTTGAAGGAAATAAACTTGTAAGGCTAAGAGGATCGAGTGGGGGAGTGGGACTGCCTGGGTAGCTCTGTGAAGAGCCAGCATGGACTCACTGGGCTGAATGACCTCCTTCTGTGCCATATATGACAATCCCCTCCCTCAGGAACCAGTCTAGTGAACCTTCATTACACTCCCTCTCGGACAAGTTTTATGAACGCTGGACTTTGTAACTTGATTATTTTTTAAAACTGTGATTTTTAAAAGTTTAAAATGGAGTCAGAAGTCAGGTGACCTCACATCAACTCTGCTTCAAGACAGGATAGTTACAAGATAGTTACCAGGACAACAAAGAAGGCAGATTAAATACTTTGAAAAGCAGAGACTGCCGGGGAATAACATCTGAAGAACAATGGGTTTCACCCTCCCAGACTTTCAGATCATAAACAAGGAGTCAGTAATTCTGAGAATGCAACTGAGCTCCCAACACCTGGAAACAATGGAAAGCCTGGGTGGCTCTGCTGAAGCCAGACTTGTGGACTTTGCATATTGGAAAAGGACAATGGGCTATTGACTTGATTCCAGATAAATTTAACAGATTTTCTGAAGGCAAAACAGGCTGTAAGAAAAGAGGACAGTGGTAACAGTCTCAAGGGAAAGAGAGAGGGATCATCTGCTCTCAGAATACTGATACAGCCAAAGGCTGCAAAGACTTGAACCTGTTTTTAATGTTGAGGTTTGTGGAGAAATAAAAGATCAACAGGGTAACCAGGAATCACCTTAGTTATCGACATCCAGGTAGAAAGTGCTCGGAGAAGTGAGTGAAGAGGACATTGACTTTGAAAACGTTCTGGGAGATCCAACCCGATGCAACTGGGAGAAGTTTGGGACCTTTAACTGCAAAGATTTCACCATCAAAGAGCACTGTATAACATATAAGTGTGGTGTGAGGTTTTCAAGTATTTTAATAAATAAAGAAAATACCTTTCTTTGTCATTGGGTAGCAGCTACTTACAAAGTATTACTTAGTTAATGGGGATTTCTTTCAGTTTAGTTATAATAAATGTTTATTTGAAATTTTGTGGTGTAACTCTTTAAAAGTAAAGGCAGTCAACCGCAGATAACAAATGAAGTTAAGGATTGTAAAGAGAAGGCCTATAAAGTTGCCAGAAATAGTAGTAAACCTGAGGATTGGGAGGATTTTAGAATACAGTAAAGGAAGACAAAGAAACTGATAAAGAAAGGGAGAATAGAATATCAATGTAAGCTAGCAAAAAATATAAAAACGCACTGTAAAAGCTTCTATAATACGTAAAAAGGAAGCGTTTGGCTAAGACAAATGTGGGTCCATTACAGGCAGAGTGAGGAGAATTTATAATGGGGAATAGAGAAATGGCAGA
Organism: Heterodontus francisci; assembly: GCF_036365525.1. Lineage (NCBI taxonomy): Eukaryota > Metazoa > Chordata > Chondrichthyes > Heterodontiformes > Heterodontidae > Heterodontus > Heterodontus francisci. Next base: position 12,615,782 of record NC_090384.1, on the reverse strand, counting down.
GAAGCTAAATGATTACTTTGTGTCTGTCTTCACTGAGGAAGATACAAGAAATCTCCCAGAATTAGAGATCCAAGGGATTAGGGGGAATAAGGAATTGAATGAAATTAGTATTAGTAAGAAGTCCCCAGGGCCTGATATTCTACATCCCAGAGTGTTAAAAGAGGTAGCTATGGAGATAGTGGATGCATTGATGATCATCTTCCAAAATTCTATAGATTCTGGAATGGTTCCTGCAGATTGGAAGGTCACAAATGTCACCCCACTATTTAAGAAGGGAGGGAAAGAGAAAACAGGGAATTATAGACCTGTTAGCCTTACATCAGTCATTGGGAAAATGCTAGAATCTATTCTAAAAGATGTGATAAATGGACACTCGGATAATAATGATCTGATTGGGCCTAGTCAACATGGATTTATGAATGGGAAATCATGTTTGCAAACCTGTTGGAGTTATTTTGAGGATGTTACGAACAGAATTGATAAAGGGGAGTCGGTGGACGTGGTATACTTGGATTTTGAGAAGGCTTTTGATAAAATCCCCCACAGGAGGTTAGTTAGCAAAATTAAAGAACATGGGATAAGAGGTAATATACTGGCATGGATTAAGGATTGGTTAACAGGCAGAAAGCAGAGAGTAGGAATAAATGGGTCATTCTCGCGTTGGCAGGCTGTGACTAGTGGGGTACCACAGGGCCCCAGCTGTTCACAATATATATCAATGATTTGGATGTGGGGACCAAATGTATTATTTCCAAGTTTGCAGACTCAGAACTCGGTGGGAATGTGTGTTGTGAGGAAGATGCAAAGCAGCTTCAAGGGGATTTGGACAGATTTAGTGAGTGGGCAAGAACGTGGCAGATGGAATATAATGTGGAAAAATGTGAAGTTATCCACTTTGGTAGGAGAAATAGATGTGCAGAGTATTTCTTAAATGGTAAGAGATTAGGAAGTGTAGATGTTCAAAGGGACCTGGGGTCCTTGTCAATATGTCACTGAAAGCTAACATGCAGGTTCAGCAAGCAATTAAGAAGGTTAATGGTATGTTAGCCTTTATCGCAAGAGGATTTGAGTACAAGAGTAGTGAAGTCCTGCTTCAATTGTATAGAATCTTGGTTAGACTGCACTTGGAGTACTGTGTGCAGTTTTGATCCCCTTACCTTAGGAAGGATATGATTGCCATAGAGGGAGTGCAACAAAGGTTCATCAAACTTGTTCCCAGGATGGCGGGACTGTCCTATGAAGAGAGATTGGGGAAAACTGGGCCTGTATTCTCTAGAGTTTCGAAGAATGAGGGGTGATCTCATTGAAACCTACAAAATAGTTAAAGGGATAGACAGGGTAGATGCAGCGAAGATGTTTTCCCCTGGTTGGGGAGTCTAGAACCAGGGGACACATTTTCAAAATAAGGGGAAGCCACTTAGGACAGAGATGAGGAGAAATTTCTTTACTCAGAGGGTTGTGAATCTTTGGAATTCTCTACCCCAGAGGACTGTGGAAGCTCAGTCATTGAGTATGTTTAAAGCAGAGATTGACAGATTTCTAAATACAAATGGCATAAGGGGATATGGGGAAAAAAAGGCATTAAAGTGGATGATCAGCCATGATTGTATTGAATGGCGGGGTAGGCTTGATGGGCTGAATGGCCTACTCCTGCTCTTATGTACCTAACTTGGTCTGGGGAGTTCATATCTCATATTTTAATGTTAACGGTCTCACTGAGGTCGTAACACAAGTGTGTTCTTCCTTGGGTAAGGAGACCAAAATTGCACATAGTATTCCAGGTGTAGCCTCATCAATGCCCTGTATAATTGTAGTAAGACCTCTTTATACTGATACTCCAGGCCCTTTGTAACAATAGCTAGCATACCTTTTGTCTTCCTAATTGCTTGGTGTACCTGCATGTTAACTTTCTGTGATTCATATGCAGGGACACCCAGCTCCCTCTGAATGCAAAGATTTCCCAATCTCTCACCATTCAAAAATATTCTGCTTTTGTTTTAAATTTTCCTACTAAAATGGATACCTTCACACTCCGCCAGATTGTATTCCATCTTCCAAGTCCTTACCAATCACCCACCTGTCCATATCCTGCTGCAGTCTCTTTATGTCCTCCTCACCACTTACTTTGCCACCTAACTTCATATTGTCAGCAAACCTGGATACGTTACACTCAAACCCCTTATTAATATAGATTGTAAATAACTGAGGTCCAAGTAATGATCCTTGCTGTACCCGCTAGTTACAGCCTGCCAACCTGAAAATGTCCCATTTATTCCTACTCTCTGTTTTCTCTCCATTAACCAAACTTCAATCCATGCTAATATATTACCCCCAATCCCACAAAACCTAATTTTGTGCAATAACCTCTTGTGTGGCACCCTATTGAATGATTATTTTGAAAATCCAAATACACTACATCCACTGGTTCCTCTTTATCCATCTTAGAGTTTTGTCAACCATGATTTCCCTATCATAAATCTGTGGCTCTGCTTAACCATACGATTTTTTATGAGCCCTGTTACCACATCCCAAATAATAGATTCTAGCATTTTGTCTACTACTGATGTTAGGCTAACTGGCCTATAGTTCCTCATTTTCTCTCTTTCTCCTTTCTTAAATAATGAGGTTATGTTTGCTACTATTCAACCCTTAGCAACTGTTATAGAATCGAAGAAACCCTGGAAGATCAAAATCAGTGCATCCACTATCTCTGCAGCTTATCTTTTATAAAACCTTAGGATGCAGGTCATCAGGTCCAAGGGATTTGTTGCCATTTAGTCCCATTAAATTCTCCTGTACCATTTCTTTACATCTACTGATTTCTTTAAGTTCCTATTTCTCACTAGACTATTGGTTCCCCATTATTTCTGGAATTTCCTTTGTGTCTTCTAAGCTGAAGACAGATACAGAGTATCTGTTTATTGTCTCTACCATTTCCTTATTCCTCATTATAATTGGCACTTTCGGGTCCACTTTTACTTTCACTAATCTCTTCCTATTTACATACCTATAGAAAAGTTTACAACCTGTTTTATATCTCTTGCTGGTCTACTCTTATATTCTCCTTACTCTTTCCTTATCAATTTCTTAATCCTGCTTTGCTGATTCTAAAATTCCCAGGCTTACTACTCTTTCTGGCAACATTATAAGCCTCCTCCTTTAATATTATCTTCAACACCTCTTGCTAGCTACAAATTGACCACTTTTTCTGTGGGTTTTTTTGTGCTTCAAAGGAATGCATATTTGTTGTAAGTTATGTATTAATTTGTTTGTCAACTCTTTTTAATATAGTTTCCCAATCTAATTTCACCAACTTGCCCCTCAGACCTATATAGTTTGCTCGGTTTAGATTTAAGACCCTAGTTTTGGACTGAAGTAAGTCACTTTCAAACTCATGATACTAATTCTATCATATTATGGTCACTCTTCCCTAAGAGCCTCTTTATTACAAGGTTATTAGTTAGCCCTTTTTTATGGCACAATACCAGATCCAAAATAGTCTAGTTCCTAGTTGGTTCCTCGTCATACTGATCTAGAAAATTATCTTGCCGACTGAGGCACTGTGGGTTGAGGTCAGGAACAGGAAAGGAGCAGTCACCTTGATGGGAGTTTTCTATAGGCCCCCCAATAGCAGCAGGGAGGTGGAAGAGCAGATTGGGAAACAGATTTTGGAAAGGAGCAGAAGTCACAGGGTAGTAATTATGGGGGATTTCAACTTCCCAAATATTGATTGGCAACTCTTTAGATCGAATAGTTTGGATGGGGTAGTGTTTGTGCAGTATGTCCAGGAAGCTTTTCTGACTCAGTATGTAGACTGCCCGACCAGAGGGGAGGCAATATTGGATTTGGTACTAGGTAATGAACCAGGGCAAGTGATAGAGCTGTTGGTGGGCGAGCACTTTGGAGATAGTGATCACAATTCTGTAGCATTCACTGTGGTAATGGAGAGGGATAGGTATGTGCAACAGGGCAAGGTTTACAATTGGGGGAAGGGTAGATATGATGCTGTCAGGCAGGAACTGAGGAGCATAAGTTGGGAGCATATGCTGGCAGGGAAGGGCACGGTCGAAATGTGGAACTTTTTCAAGGAGCAGATAGTAGGGGCCATTGATAAGCATGTCCCTGTCAGACAGGGAAGGGATGGTCATGTGAGGGAACCGTGGTTGACAAGAGAGGTTGAGAGTCTTGTTAGGAAGAAGAAGGATGCGTATATAAAGTTGAGGAAAAAGGGCACAGGCATAGCTCTGGAGGGATACAAGATGGCCAGGAAGGATCTGAAGAAAGGGATTAGGAGAGCTAAGAGAGGGCATGAAAAATGCTTGGCGGGTAGGATAAAAGAAAACCCCAAGGCCTTTTACGCGTATGTCAGAAATATGAGGATGACTAGGGGGACCATAGGTCCGGTCAAGGACAATAGCGGGAGACTGTGTGTTGAGCCGGAAGAGATAAGTGAGGTTTTGAATGAGTACTTCTCTTCGGTATTTACGAATGAGAAGGGGTGTATTACTGAAGAGGACGGTGTGAAACAGACTGGTAAGCTCGAGGAAGTGCTCGTTAGGAGGGAAGATGTGTTGGGGTTTTTGAATAACTTGAAGATAGACAAGTCTCCCGGGCCTGACGGGGTATATCCAAGGATGTTATGGGAAGCAAGGGATGAAATTGCAGAGCCGCTGGCAATGATCTTTTCATCTTCTCTGCTGACGGGGGTGGTACCAGGTGATTGGAGGGTGGCAAATGTTGTGCCCCTGTTCAAGAAAGGGAATAGGAACAACCCTGGGAATTACAGGCCAGTTAGTCTTACTTCGGTGGTAGGCAAGTTGATGGAAAAGGTGCTGAGGGATAGGATTTCTGAGCATCTGGAAAGACACTGCTTGATTCGGGACAGTCAGCACGGTTTTGTGAGGGGTAGGTCTTGCCTCACAAGCCTGATTGAATTCTTTGAGCAGGTGACCAAGCAAGTGGATGAGGGTAAACCAGTGGATGTGGTGTACATGGATTTTAGTAAGGCATTTGATAAGGTCCCCCATGGTAGACTTATGGAGAAAGTCAGGAGGCATGGGATAGTGGGGAATGTGGCCAGTTGGATTAAGAATTGGCTAACTGATAGAAGGCAGAGAGTGGTCTTAGATGGTAAATACTCAGCCTGGAGCCCAGTTACCAGTGGCGTGCCGCAGGGATCAGTTCTGGGTCCTCTCCTGTTTGTGATTTTTATTAACGACTTGGATGAGGAAGTCGAAGGGTGGGTCAGTAAATTTGCAGATGATACAAAGGTTGGTGGAGTTGTGGATACCGAGGAGGGCTATTGTCGTCTGCAAAGGGACTTGGATAGGTTGCAGTGCTGGGCTGAAAAGTGGCAGATGGAGTTTAACCCTGAAAAGTGTGAGGTCGTCCATTTTGGAAGGACAAACATGAATGCAAAATACTGGGTTAACGGTAGGGTTCTTGGGCATGTGGAGGAGCAGAGAGACCTTGGGGTCTATGTGCATAGATCATTGAAAGTTGCAACTCAAGTGGATAGGGCTGTGAAGAAGGCATATGGGGTGTTAGCGTTCATTAGCAGAGGGATTGAATTTAAGAGCCGTGAGGTGATGATGCAGCTGTACAGGACCTTGGTAAGGCCTCATTTGGAGTACTGTGTGCAGTTCTGGTCGCCTCATTTTAGGAAGGATGTGGAAGCCTTGGAGAGGGTGCAGAGGAGATTTACCAGGATGTTGCCTGGAATGGAGAATAAGTCTTACGAGGAAAGGCTGAACATTCTAGGCCTCTTCTCATTAGAACGGAGAAGGATGAGGGGTGACATGATAGAGGTTTATAAGATGATCAGGGGAATAGATAGGGTAGACAGTCAGAAACTTTTTCCCCGGGTGGAGCAAAGCGTTACAAGGGGTCATAAATTTAAGGTGAAGGGTGGGAGATATAAGGGGGATGTCAGGGGAAGGTTCTTTACCCAGAGAGTGGTCGGGGCATGGAATGCCTTGCCTGGGGAAGTTGTTGAGTCAGAAACTCTAGGGACTTTCAAACGGCTTTTAGATAGGTATATGGATAAAGGAGAATGATGGGGTATAGATTAAATTGTCCTTGACAGAGGACAAAGGATCGGCACAACATCGTGGGCCGAAGGGCCTGTTCTGTGCTGTATTTTTCTATGTTCTATGTTCTATATGAACTCGTCCTCTACACTATTACTGCAAATTTGTTTTGCCACGTCTATATGAAAATTAAAGTTCCCTATGATTATTGTATTACCCTTAGTATATGAGCCTGCAATATCCTGTTTTATACTCTGCGCTACACTCCAACTACTGTTGGGGAGCCTCTCAACAACTCCTGCCAATGTTTTCTGCCCCTTTCTGTTTCTTAGCTCCACCCAAACTGATTCTACATTTTGATTTTTTTTTTGAGTTAACTTCCTTTCTCTCTACTCTCTTTATCCCATATTTTATTATCAGGGCTATCCCTCCTACTTTTCCATTTTGCTATCTCTTCCAAAAGTTAAATATCCCAGAATATTTAGTCCCCATCTTGGTCATTTTTCAACCGTGTCTCTGTAATGGCCATTAGATTATACCTATTAATTTCTACTTGCGCTTTTAATTCCTCTAATTTGTTGTAAATGGGTCACACATTCTGATATAGTGCCTTTTGTTTTGACTTTTTTCTAAGAGATATCTGCAGACTGACTGGTGTCTCTGAGACTCTGCCTTGAGGAGATATCAGGACATTGATTGGAGTCTCTCAGTCCCTCTCCCTCAGGGAGATAGTTGTACACTGAATGGTGTGTCTCAATCCCATTTTCTCAGGAAGATATCTGTACATGATTGGTTGTTTGGTCAATCCCACACTAATTCCTGTGCCTGTGTTGTGTAGTTATGTGGCTTGGTGCAAGGTTTGACCTCTATTCCTCTTTATGACTTACATTGCTCCAACATTCCGGCCTGCCGACACTTGCGTAGCCGACAATCCTGGCACTTCCTGCGCATGTACATGTCCATCTGACACTGGCCGCTGTTCTTGCAGGAATACCGGGCTCTCTTGATCACACTGCGTCTGAAGAAACCCTTGCAGCCCTCACAACTCAGCACATTGTAATGGAAGCCTGAGGCCTTATCTCCACACACGCTACAGACTTCATTTCCCAGCATCTTCGGGGCCGGGCCTTTCTTGCGTTTCGTTGGCTGGTGCTCCACTGAGAGAAAATACACAGCAGAAGAGGGTCTGTCACTGAACAGGTCACACACACTGTGGGCCAGATTTTATTCCAGCAATGGGAGAACTAGCAGCAGGCTGAAAGGTGCGGGGGAGAATGCCTCTCGGCCCTCTGTTGGATCCCTGTTGGAATTCCACAGTGGGCAGGCAATTAACTTCTCACCATCAGGGACGGTGTCCTTTAAGAGACGAGCTCCCACCTCCAGAGCTGCTAGCCAATCGGAGGATTGCAAGAGGCCCTGTAATACCAAGGCAGGAGAAAGCCCTGGGACAAGTAAGTGGGGTCCGGGTCACCAGGGTCATTCAGGTAGGCCCTGGTGACGAACTGGTTGGTGAAGGTGTGGGGGTGGAGGGGGTTCTTGCTGGGGAGGCCCTTCAGGGACCCTGGATTACCCCCTAAGGTGTGAACCCCACGACCCTGCTAAGAGGCTACCAGGCTTTACCTGGTGGCGTCTCTCCACGGTGGTGGGCCCCTCTGTCTTCGACAAAATGGAAGTGGAGGTGGGAAGAGGCCCTAAAGTGTCCATTAATTGGCACTTAACGGCCTTAATTGGCTCGGTGCAGGATGGCCGTCATCATCCTTCCCCGCTCCGGACAAAATGGCAGGGGGCCAGGACAACATCGGGAGCATTGCATCCTGCCATTTTGTTTGCCCCCCTGCCTCCAGAACAAAAATTCTGCCCTGGGAAAAGGAGGGACTGCCAGTGAACTGGTTACACACACTGAGTAAGAGAGAGTGACTCTCTCTCTCCAGTAGATGGCAGCCCTGACCTGCAGCATGGAGACTCCCTGCCTGCTGTTACCTCCAGTTTTCAGTCCCCTACTACAAACCACTAGATCCACTCATTTTAATTCTTTTCCCAACCTGTCCACTTTCTTACACTCATCTAAACCTCATCCATTACCACCTCTCTCGTACATCTCTCCCCTTGAAACTTCATCTCAAAACATCTCCCCTCAATTACTCGCCCCTAAACCCCCCCCACATACTAACGCTTTCTAATTCCCATCTAAACCACTCGAATAGTTCTTACTGACTCTCCCCAAACCCCTCCCCTTACTAACAGTTCCCTAAAGCTGTCCCCTTACTAACTCCCCCTAAAGCCATGCCTTGTGTCATTCCCCTCCTGTAACTAAATCGTAGTACCCCTCATGAACCTGGCCCTTAGTAACTCTGAGTAACACTCGTGCTAAACCCTTCCAACCTTATTAATTCTCCCAAAAACCCCTCACTTGATTAACTCCCCATTAATCATTCCCCTTACTAACTCTCACACTAAATCAATCACCTTACTATATCTGAATAACTCTCCTCTTACTCACTCTCTCCTTCCCGAACCCTCTCCCTGTTACTAACTTGCACACTCTTCCCCTTACTAATGCCCCCCAACCCCTTGCCTTACTTGCGTGCTCCCCTAAACTCTGCCCTTCACGACCTCACTCCACACCTTCAGCCCGTGTTGTGAAATCCCCCACCTCCACTGCCCTTTTCTCTGCAGTCTGTTTGCAGTGTTAGGCTCTGTGATGAGGACCACTCGCGTTGTCCCTCACCAGGAATATCAGCTTCCTCACCCAGGCTCTGGTTTGTGTAAGGGTAGAATGCAGCCTCTATTTTCACACTTCCATTCCAGTAGCTGTGAGCTCCTTCGCCCTGGTATCCAGCAGGATGCAGCTGCGCACTGTTTTTCCTCCCGGGGTCTCTGGCTGTCTGAAGCCTGGTGTCGAGCTGATCACTGCTCGATTCTGAGAGCGGCGTTGATATGTGTAGAAACACTTTGTTTTCTCCTGCAAGACATGGGGGTTAGCAAGTGTGATTTAGAAAAAGAACTGGAGGGGAGATGAGAAAAAATATAACAGAACGAGTTGTTCTGATCTGGTATTCACTACCTGAAAGAGTGGTGGAAGCAAATTCAACAATAACATTCAAAAGAGAATTGGGGAAATACTTGAAAAGGAGGAATTTACATTGGCTGTAGCGATAGAGCCAGGCTTAGGATTAGTTAGATAGCTTAACCAAAGAGCTGGCATCGGCCTTCATCTGTGCTGTATCAGTCCAAGTTTCAAACTTGCATTCATATATCACACTTCCCCAAAGAGCCCACAACCATGCACAGCCAATGAATTACATTTGAAATGCAGTCACTGTCATTGTGTAGGCATGAAAGTAACCTCGGTGAAATCAGTATTGTTTGTCCTGTCCCTCAATTCCAGCCCACATGTTCATTCCTTTGCCGACATTTTAACAGTGACTTCACTTTGCAAACATTTCAGGTAATTTGTGCACAGGAACACACATTTATCATTCCATGTTTATTGATAAAGGATAAATAATGCCCTCAACACCAGGGAGAACTGCCCTGCTCGTCTTTGAAATGAGAGGGCAAATGGGGCCTTGGTTTAATTTCTTATCTGAAAGACAGCATCTCCAATAATGCAGCACTCTCTCGATACTGCCCTCTGACAGTGCAGCACTCTCTTGGTACTGACCCTCTGACAGTGCAGCACTCTCTCGGTACTGCCCTCTGACAGTGCAGCACTCTCTCGGTACTGCCCTCTGACAGTGCAGCACTCTCTTGGTACTGACCCTCTGACAGTGCAGCACTCTCTCGGTACTGCCCTCTGACAGTGCAGCACTCTCTCAGTACTAACCCTCTGACAATGCAGCACTCTCTCGGTATTGACCCTCTGACAGTGCAGCACTCTCTCGGTATTGACCCTCTGACAGTGCAGCACTCTCTCGGTATTGACCCTCTGACAGTGCAGCACTCTCTCCGTATTGACCCTCTGACAGTGCAGCACTCTCTCAGTATTTACCCTCTGACAGTGCAGCACTCCCTCAGTACGGACCCTCTGACAGTGCAGCACTGCCTCAATACTGACCCTCAGTACTGACCCTCTGACAGTACAGCACTCCCTCAGTACTGACCCTCTGACAGTACAGCACGTCCTCAATACTGACCCTCTGACAGCGTGGCACTCCCTCAATACTGACCCTCTGACAGTGCAGCACTCCCTCAATACTGACCCTCTGACAGTGCAGCACTCCCTCAATACTGATCCTCTGACAGTACAGCACTCCCTCAGTACTGACCCTCTGACAGTACAGCACTCCCGCAGTACTGACCCTTTGACAGTACAGCACTCCCTCAATACTGACCCTCTGACAGTACAGCACTCCCTCAGTACTGACCCTCTGACAGTGCAGCACTACCTCAATACTGACCCTCTGACAGTGCAGCACTCCCTCAGTACTGACCCTCTGACAGTACAGCACTCCCTCAGTACTGACCCTCTGACAGTACAGCACTCCCTCAATACTGACCCTCTGACAGTACAGCACTCCCTCAATACTGACCCTCTGACAGTGCAGCACTCCCTCAGTACTGACCCTCTGACAGTACAGCACTCCCTCAGTACTGACCCTCTGACAGTACAGCACTTCCTCAATACTGACCCTCTGACAGTGTGGCACTTCCTCAGTACTGACCCTCTGACAGTGCAGCACTCCCTCAATACTGACCCTCTGACAGTACAGCACTCCCTCAGTACTGACCCTCTGACAGTGCAGCACTCCCTCAGTCATGACCCTCTGACAGTACAGCACTCCCTCAGTACTGACCCTCTGACAGTACAGCACTCCCTCAATACTGACCCTCTGACAGTACAGCACTCCCTCAATACTGACCCTCTGACAGTACAGCACTCCCTCAGTACTGACCCTCTGACAGTACAGCACTCCCTCAGTACTGACCCTCTGACAGTACAGCACTTCCTCAATACTGCCCCTCTGACAGTGTGGCACTTCCTCAGTACTGACCCTCTGACAGTGCAGCACTCCCTCAATACTGACCCTCTGACAGTGCAGCACTCCCTCAATACTGATCCTCTGACAGTACAGCACTCCCTCAGTACTGACCCTCTGGACAGTACAGCACTCCCTCAGTACTGACCCTCTGACAGTACAGCACTCCCTCAATACTGATCCTCTGACAGTACAGCACTCCCTCAGTACTGACCCTCTGACAGTACAGCACTCCCTCAGTACTGACGCTCTGGCAGTACAGCACTCCCTCAATACTGACCCTCTGACAGTACAGCACTCCCTCAGTACTGACCCTCTGACAGTGCAGCACTCCCTCAATACTGACCCTCTGACAGTGCAGCACTCCCTCAATGCTGACCCTCTGACAGTGCAGCACTCCCTCAATACTGACCCTCTGACAGTGCAGCACTCCCTCAATACTGATCCTCTGACAGTACAGCACTCCCTCCGTACTGACCCTCTGACAGTACAGCACTTCCTCAATACTGACCCTCTGACAGTGTGGCACTTCCTCAGTACTGACCCTCTGACAGTGCAGCACTCCCTCAATACTGACCCTCTGACAGTGCAGCACTCCCTCAATACTGATCCTCTGAGTACAGCACTCCCTCAGTACTGACCCTCTGACAGTGCAGCACTCCCTCAGTCATGACCCTCTGACAGTACAGCACTCCCTCAGCACTGACCCTCTGACAGTGCAGCACTCCCTCAGTACTGACCCTCTGACAGTACAGCACTTCCTCAATACTGACCCTCTGACAGTGCAGCACTCCCTCAGTACTGACCCTCTGACAGTACAGCACTTCCTCAATACTGATCCTCTGACAGTACAGCACTCCCTCAGTACTGACCCTCTGACAGTGCAGCACTCCCTCAGTCATGACCCTCTGACAGTACAGCACTCCCTCAGCACTGACCCTCTGACAGTGCAGCACTCCCTCAGTACTGACCCTCTGACAGTACAGCACTCCCTCAATACTGATCCTCTGACAGTACAGCACTCCCTCAATACTGACCTTCTGACAGTACGGCACTCCCTCAGTCCTGACCCTCTGACAGTACAGCACTCCCTCAGTACTGCCCCAACTTCGTGCTGCCTCCTCATTATAATTTCTGTGTGCAGCCAGCACTAACCATGCTGTTCATTGGCTGCACACAGCAACAGAGGGCACAATATCATTACTTGCTCGAATTACTTAACATTAGCCTGCACCTCTTCAAGGGGAGATACATTGTGGCTGCTGATGGTGCTGAGATCATTCTGGATATTGTGCTGTGGAAGAGTTAACAATAGCTGGCCATGGGAGAGCGCATGCACCAAAGATTTCAGATTGCACTGGAGGTTTTGGTGGAAGAGGTTGATAGAAGGAAAGATATTCTGTATCCTCAGGGAGGCCAAAGCCCCTCGATACACATGCTCAGAAGGCAGTGCTGAGAGATAACAGTGGGGGTCAATGCCAGAAGTGTTGGCCCAAGAACCTGGATGTAATGTCGGAAGAAAAGTTTAATGAGTTGTTACGGTTGGTGGTTGCTTCTTCAAATATCACACTGCACCACTCATCGTGTCCACTGTTCAATTCACTACATCCCTATCACTCACCTACCAACAATCTCTATCAGTCAGGACTCATACCCAATATTCATATGCTTCACCTCACCCTCACACCCTCATCTCAAATCTTGCACACACTTGTAGCTATTCAAACAAGACAGTCAAATAGTTAGCACCACACTCACTGGCACACTTGCAGGAGAAGATGATGTACAATCAGGAATTAACAGAAGTGGGAGTGACACCCCCACATGTTTCAACCCCATGGAGAGATGGTGCTGGCCTTTATGGGAAGTGCTATTGCTGAGGCTGTGGCCAGCGGTGGGGCTAAATCCATTGAAGATGACTGTATCCTCATACCTAATTCCTCTTCTCATATCCCACTTTCCCAAACTCTCTTTTGGCTTTCAAGCTGCAGATGGTCTAAGTATGCACTTACTTACTCCACTCCCCTCTACACAACCTTTCCCTCGTCCCTTTTTCCTTTCACATACCCAAGAACTGCAATTCCCCAATGCAGTGGAGGAAAAGCAAGAAGACAGTGAAGATGAAGATAAAGACACATGGTCACTCGATTTCACAATCGCAGCCATTATCTCATAGACTGGCACTGGGCGCTATTTAGAGAATAGGATAGAAACGGACACTGGGCACAAATACACTGGAGCCAGGGCTAGGGGAAAATGAAAGTAGAAGTACCAGCTCACCAGAGGGCAAGGTCATAAACTAGTTCTGCTGCAGAGAACCCTGATGAGGACTTGGAATGGACAGGTTACAGAAGAAGGCTGATGGGCGGACACTGGTGCACTGGGAAAGCTTACATTCAATGTCAAGGAGCATGGAGGAGTCCAGCAACAACTTGGTGTAGAGCTTGGAGCCCATTCTTTCCAGTGTGGAATGGGGGTGGGGGGGTTGGTGGGAGGCATCTTCATTGGTACAGCTATGGACCCAACCATGGTGCAATGTCTGATGGCCAATATCTCAGCTTCCATTGCAGCACAAGCAGTAACCATCTAATCTCTGTAAGTTAGTAAGTTTGCGGACGACACAAAGGTTGGTGGAGTTGCAGACAGTGATGAGCATTGTCAGAGGATACAGCAGGATATAGATCGGTTGGAGACTTGGGCGGAGAAATGGCAGATGGAGTTTAATCCGGACAAATGTGAGGTAATGCATTTTGGAAGGTCTAATGCAGGTGGGAGGTATATAGTAAATGGCAGAACCCTTAGGAGTATTGACAGGCAGAGAGATCTGGGCGTACAGGTCCTGTGGAAAGTGGCAATACAGGTGGATAAGGTAGTCAAGAAGGCATACGGCGTGCTTGCCTTCATCGGTCGGGGCATAGAGTATAAAAATTGGCAAGTCATGCTGCAGCTGTACAGAACCTTAGTTAGGCCACATTTAGAATATTGCGTGCAATTCTGGTCGCCACACTACCAGAAGGATGTGGAGGCTTTGGAGAGGGTTTGAAGAGGTTTACCAGGATGTTGCCTGGTCTGGAGGGCATTAGCTATGAGGAGAGGTTGATAAACCCGGATTGTTTTCACTGGAACGACGGAGGTGGACGGGCGACATGATAGAGGTTTACAAAGTTATGAGTGGCATGGACAGAGTGGATAGTCAGAAACTTTTTCCCAGGGTGGAAGAGCCAGTTACTAGGGGACATAGGTTTAAGGTGCGAGGGGCAAAGTTTAGGGGGGATGTGCGAGGCAAGCTTTTTACACAGAGGGTGGTGAGTGCCTGGAACTTGCTGCCAGGGGAGGTGGTGGAAGCAGATACGATAGCGACGTTTAAGAGACATCTTGACAAATACATGAATAGGAAGGGAATAGAGGGATATGGGCCCCGTAAGTGCAGAAGGTGTTAGTTTAGGCAGGCATCAAGATCGGTGCAGGCTTGGAGGGCCGAATGGCCTGTTCCTGTGCTGTACTGTTCTTTGTTCTTTTTGTTCTTTGTCTGAGTGCTGCAGTGGAAACTCAGACTGTTGTCATACTATCTCAGCTTGCTGCCATGGAAGCACAGACTCCTGCCAGCAAGGGTCTGGATACCAGTGCGCAAAGCGGATTCCAGTGCATCAAAGGACTCCAGATCTGCCCCCTGAAGACCCTGTGTGGATATGGTCTCCTGCTGAGAGCCTGCTCTGCGTTGTCTCTGCTAATTCTCTCCATCATGCTCAATGCCAAGGGGAATACAAGTCCACCCATGTCTTGGAGCAATTGGGCTGTGCAGAAGCCAGTAAGTCAGCAAAAACATGTTCAGCACCTGCCGAACCACTCCCTGTAACCAAGATTATTGAAACTTTAACCAACTCAAGGAAACACCCAAAACTTGGAGATTTGCAGCAACAGCCAGAAGAAATAAACCAGGATGTCACCCAGATGTAGTCGATGATCCCTTTAAGTAGCATTTGTTGGGGTGCCTTTCATGTTATTAAACGCGTGTGGGAGGTTAAGAAGGCACAAGCTGGAGCATGGAGTTTGAATGAGTGAGTCACAGGACATCACTGAGCTGCAGAGCAAGGGTTAAAAGGATCAGGCAACAGAGAGCAGAAACCAGCTGATCCCTGAGAAGGCAATCCATCAAAGACACCCTCTCCCAGACACCAAACAGCAATGCCACGGTGAGGGGGAAATGCCCACATTCAATTCTGGTTCAATTTCATTCTGCACTGAGTTAGTCTGACATCAGGTGTGCCACTCTGCAAACCAGGATCAGCAAAGCCCCCTTGTGGGCGGCTACCTGGATCCTTAATAGAAAGGTGCATGCGTCACTGGGCAGAATTTTCACAACTTGTGTTGTTTTGGGGACTGTCTCTGTATCAGCAACCTGCATGTGCAATTGGAGGGACATCCAGTCCAATCTTCCGGGAGGAGGCCCATTAACAACCCAGCTCCGAGCTTGCTGTCCAATTAGGGATGAGTGGGTGGGACAGCGAGTCAGCAGTGCGCCTGGGCATGCAGGATTTAAAGGACCACAGGTGGACATAACATTGGGAGAACTGAAGTGGTGTTTTTCAGTCGAGACCTGTACAGAACATGGATGCCAGATGGGGAGGGGCTGCATCCTGTTTCACCAATGCCTCCCTGGAGGTCATCTTGCAGGCAGTGAGGGCACAGAGGAAGCTACTGTTTCCAGAGGACAGAAGAAGGAGGCCAGCCAACATGAATCATCGATTCATTGTATGATTACAGTATAGAAGGAGGCCATTCAGCCTATGGTGTCCATGCCAGCACCCTGCGAGAACAACTCACCTAATCCCACTTCCCTGCCATTTCCCTGTAACCCTGCAAATTTCTTCTCTTCAGATAATTATCCAATTCCCTTTTGAAAGCCCTGATTGAACCAGTCTGTACCACACTCTCAGGCAGTGCATTCCAGATCCTAACCACTCACTGCATAAAAAAGTTTTTCCTCATGTTAATCCCCTTAAATCTGTGTCCTCTGGTTCTCGACCATTCTACCAATGGGAACAGTTTCTCCCTGTTTACTCTATCCAGACCCCTCATGATTTTGAACATCTCTATCAACTCTCTTCCCAATCTTCTCTTCTTTAAGGAGAAAAACACTAGTTTCTCCAATCTATCCTCATAACGGAAGTCTCTCATCCCTGGAACCATTCTCGTTAATCTTTTCTGCACCCTCTCTAATCCTTCCTAAAGTGGAGTGCCCAGAATTGGACACAATACTCTGGTTGAGGCCAAACCAGTGTCTTATAAAGGTTCACCATAACCTCCTTTCTTTTGTACTCTATGTCCCAATTTATAAAACTCAGGATGCTGTATGCTATATTAACTGCCTTCTCAACCTGTCCTGCCACCTTCAACGATTTGTGCACGTATACCCCAGGTCCTTCTGCTCCTGCACACCCTTCAGAATTGTACCCTTTATTTTATATTGCCTCTTCTCATTCTCCTGACCAAGCAGACATGGCTGGAGGTAGCTGAGGAGGTCAGCAGCTCAGGTGTCATCAACAGGACATGGATACAGTGCAGGAAGCGCTTCAATGACCTCTTGAGGGCTGGCAAGGTGAGTGTCCTGCAATTATCAGCTGGCAGCCATAACTCTCTGACCGCCTTAGCAATCCTCTGCACAGGAAGGCAGAAAGGAACACAGAGGAATGTCTCACAGGGTCATACGCAAACAGCAATCACACTTAGCCCTAAAGTCATAATGATCACAGTCATAATAGTCACATCCCATTCCACTGTGAAGCCCAGTAAATGTCACTGTGCCTTACTATCCACAGACTGCACCCTTCATATTCCTAACACCCTTTCTCTCATTGCAGAAGAAGAGAGCACCTAACTCCCAAGAGAATGGCATCGAATCAGGGTTGACGCCAACGGAGGGGGAGACCCTGGAGACTAGTGGGGTGGGGGCTGGTCACGCTGTTGCTGAGGGGGGAGATGGGGGTACAGCACAAAGCAGGTGAAAGCATTATGATGTAATATTGGAATTGGATGAGTAGCTTCTTCAGTGGTGCTGTCCATAAGACACCATTTCAAGCTCAGCAACATGTGGTGGCATGAAAGCAATAGCACCTTGGTGCTGCACAAACTGAGGTCTTCACTCTCCCCGAGGAGCAATGCTGGCTGGAGGCACAGCTGTAGCAGCATGAGGAGGCAGTGCAGACCTCAGAGGAAGAGCAGCACTTAGAGGAATGACCAGCGCAGATACACTCACCTCAGTGGGGCCTCAGTCACAGGTAGAACAGGTGGCACAAGGTGAGGAGAAGATCAGGAACAGGTGATAGTGGCAGTGACAGCTGTGGGCAGTCCCCATTGGAGGACTGAAGAGAGGCCCAGCCATGCTCAGCATGACACAGCTGCTGTGCCTCGGGGCTCATATACAAAGCGGGTGCTTGTGCTGCAGCAAAGGGCAATGTGTTGGTATCTATCAGAGTTTCCTGAGGCAGAGAGCACTGTTGGGCAGAGAATGGAGGAGTCCATTCATGTCATGAGTGATACAATGTCTCAGGGCAATGAGCATGAGCTCCTCCATTGAAAGATTGGCCAATTTCATGAACAGTCATATGCAGCAGGTGAATGAGAGGATGTTGGAACAGCGCAGTGGTCTCCACACTGTCTGCAGCCTTTAGCAGCACTGATTGGTCAGTTGCAGTGATGGCTCAGAAATGCACGGAGACGTAGCCTGTTGCTCTCCCGCTCTTGGTGCAGGTGGGCTTTGAAAGGCCAGAAGGAGGCAGGGATAATGACAATGGGCACTCCTCAAGATGCACCCACCCCTGGTCTGCAGCTGCCCCTTCAGCCCCTCTGACAGAGCCACAAACACTGTGTCCTGCCTCCATGACGAGGCTGCCTCTGCACAGCTGCAAGTGGGCAAGTCTGTGGTGGGACCTTCACAGGCACTGCAACCAGAGGATGTGCGCCACGCGCATCTCAGTCCCTGGAGCACAGAAACGAGCAGGCTGCTTTCACATCTGCTCTAGCCACAGGGGTAGCACCACGTAGAAGTACAAGGAAGAGAAGGTACAAACAGTCTTAGTTGCACAATAGGATTCACTTGAGTGTTGTCTTTTATGTCACTGTCATGTTAATTTACTTCATTGAAATGAAACCGTCTGTTTTGGCTAACTGCTATGTAGTCCTTAGTGCTCCATTGCACATTGACCATGACGTCTGGCCTGATGTGAGAGCAATGAATGTCGTGGGTCATAGTATTAATGTGGAAGAGGGTAGAGGCACGGGATGTCTTCAAGCAAGGAGATCTGTATGTGGCCATGGGCTTGTGATTGCAGCCATAATTGCTGCCGCAGGGGCCTAAGTGCTTGGAGTGCAGTGTAGGAAGTCCCACATTCAGGTGAATCTTGACCAGTTGGGCACGTCATGGACTTCACTGGTATGTCGGTCAATGGGCACAGGCACAGCAGGACCTCTGGATGGGCATTCTACACTGGTTGATCATCATCTTCTTCCTCTGAGAATGCTAAGCGGTCACCACCCTCTTCCGATGCCAGTTCCACTCCTCTCTGTATCACCAAGGTGTGCAGTGCACAGCACACACTCACTATTTGTATGACCCTGAAGGGTCGTATTGAAGGGCACTCCCAGACTGGTCAAGGCACCAGAACTGCATTTTCAGCAAACCAATGGCCTGCTCAGTGGTTACTCTGATCATTAAATGGCTCTGGTTGTATCTCTTATATGACTCTGTGGTGGGGTTCCACACCATCAGCCATGTCATCAGCGGATACCCCTTGTCACCCAGGAGCCATCCATGTAGGGTGTCCAGTGGGCTGAAGAGTTGGGGCACTGACACTGCCTCAAGCTGCCTCTTGGCAGCTTCCTGGGAACCTTGTGCACACTTGCAGGATTCTTTTGCGGTGATCGCGTACCAGCTACATGTTGAATGAGTGGAATCCCTTTCTGTTCACAAATGTACCTACCTGCTCTGACAGAACCTTGATTGTCACATGGGTACAGTCAATCATGCCCTGCACCTGAGGGAATCCTGCCATGGAGCTGAACCCAACAGCCCTCTGGACCTGACTGGCAGAATGCATTTCAATATAGTCCTCTACCCTCACACACAAGGCATCCTTCCCCCGTGTGATGCAGTTATGTGCAGCAGATTGTGAGATTTTGCAGATGTCAGCAACCGACCCCTGGAATGATCCTGATGCAGAGAAATTCATGACCACGGTCACCTTGATGACTACGGGCAATGGATATCCACCTGCTCCTTCTGCCTTCCGAGGTCTTCCTCCAAAAGGCTGCAAGGTCTGTGACCTTTTGCATGTACACCCTGTATTGAAGGTGGTGCTGCCTTCTATCTCCTAGCCCTTGGCCAACCCCTCTGTGCCATGGAGCAACATGTGGGTGCATTGCTTGTTGCAGCTACAGCTGTTGCTCCTCCTTCAGTTGCAGCCCATCTGCCGGTGGCTGCTGAGGTGGATCTCACTCAGTGGTCCACCTGACCTCAGAATAGGTGGCACCCATGTCCCTGTGGAGCCTCAAATACACAAGGATCTGTAGCCCCAATGAGTTGGCAGATTATGCTGCAGGCAAACAAAGGCAAACAAAGGCCTTTGCTCCATGACCTTTTGGTCAGCTATGTGGCCTGGTCCAATCTAGACCTCCTTTGTTATCTCTTGCCCCACCCCCACCTCACTTGCTTATAACCTGTGACTTTTCTAATATTTGTCAGTTCCGATGAAGGGTCACTGACCCGAAACGTTAACTCTGCTTCTCTTTCCACAGATGCTGCCAGACCTGCTGAGTGATTCCAGCATTTCTTGTTTTTATTTCAGATTTCCAGCATCCGCAGTATTTTGCTTTTATGCCATTTACAAATCCGTGCTGGCTCTCCTTAATTCACTCAAGACTCTCCAAGTGCCCGTTGATTTTTTTTCCCTGATGATTGTTTCTAAAACCTTACCCACCACTGATGTTAAACTGACCAACCTGTAGTTACTAGGAATGTCCTTACACCCTTTCTTGAACAAGGGTGCCACATTTTCCACTCTCCAATCCTCTGGCACATCCCCAATATCTAGGAAAGATTGGAAGATTATGGCAAGCCCTTCTGCTATCTCCACTCCCATTCCCTTAGCAATCTGGGATGCAAACCATCCGGACCAGGCGACTTATCCACTCTAAGCATAGCCAGCATTTCCAGTACATCCTGCCTTTCAGTTTTCACCCCATCCATTACTTCTACCATCTCTGCTTCTACTTCCATTGTAAACACCAATACAAAGTACTCATTTAGTAATCTAGCCTTGCCCTGCACCTTCAAGCATCTATCACCCACTTTGTCCCGAATAGGCCCCAACCCATCTCTTACTACCCATTTATTTTTTATATGCTGATAGAGGATTTTTGAGTTCCTTTTTATGTTGACTGACATTCTATTCTCATATTCTCTCTTTACCACTCTTTTTTTCCTCTTCACTTCCCCTCTCAACTCATTGTATTTGGCCTGGTTTTCACTTGATGAATTCACCTGACATACATCATACACCCCCTTTTTTTGTTTCATCACATTCTCTATCTCCCTCATGATCCAAGGAGCCCTGGTTATGGTTCCCCTACCTTTAGCCCTTGTTGGAATGTACCTAGCCCGTACCTGAAACATCTTTTCCATAAAGATCACCCATTGTTCCGTTACAGTTTTTCCTGTCAATCTTTGCTTCCATTTACCCTGGCTAGATCCTCTTATCCTATTGAAGTTATCCCTCTTCCAATTTAGACGTTCTACTTTAGATTGTTCCTTGCTCTTCTCCATTACTAATCTCACCCTTATGATACAATGATCACTCTTACCTAAGTGCTCCCCCACCGACACTTGGTCCACTTGGCCCACCTCATTCCCCAGCACCAGATCCAGCAATGCCTCCTTCCTAGTTGGACTGAGAACATACTGGTCAACAAAGTTCTCCTGAAGACATTTCAGAAATTCCTCCCCTCCTTACCCTTTACTCTAACATTATCCCAATCAATATTTGGGCAATTAAAATCCTTTGTGTCAGTGTCTCTCTGTGCCTTTCTGCGTTTGTGTGTGTTTGGGTATATCCAGTGAGAATAGGATCAAGGTTAAAGTTGACTGTACTGCTGAGCAAATTCACTGGTGAAGCTCACACACAACGTCTGGCTGCTTGAATTCGATAGAAAGGGCAGAAGAGCAAATAAAACAGAATGTCAACATTTTACATCATGAGCTGAATAATTGCATTGGTGTTAAAACCCCTATAAATCCTAACTCCAGGGTCTAAATGGATCTTACCATAATCAATATCAGTGGCAGATACCGTGGACATCCTTCCCACAGCACCTCGTCATAACGGAATTCCCTAACCTGCAACAGAAAGCAGTGAAGAGTTAACACCGAGAGGCCAGACACCACTGATTCCTCAAGAGAGGGAGAGAGAACACACCAGGCACAATTGTGATCAAAAGTTTGCTCCCCTTTACTTAGTGCAAGCTACCCAAATGCCGAGCCTTAGGCATTTCCAACTCAGAATTAGGCCATTTGGCCCATTGTCTGTACTGGCTCATATATAGAACAATCCAAAATGAATCCCAATGCCCTGCTCTCTCCCCACAGCCCTGTATCAATCCCATAATCATCCCATACCCTAAATCAAACCCAAACTAATCCTACTGCCCCGCACTCTCCCCATAGCCCTGTATCAATCCCAAACTAATCCCAATGCCCCACTGTCTCCTCATAGCCCTATATCAATCCCAATCTAATCCCACTTCCCCGCTCTCTCCCCATAGCCCTGTATCAATCCCACACTAATCCCACTGCCCAGCTCTCTCCCCATAGCCCTGTATCAATCCCATACTAATCCCACTGCCCCGTTCTCTCCCCATAGCCCTGTATCAATCCCACACTAATCCCACTGCCCTGCTCTCTCCCCATATCCCTGTTTTCATCCCAAACTAATCTCACTTCCCCACTCGTTCCCCATAGCCCTGTATCAATCCCAAACTAGTCCCACAGCCCTGCGCTCTCCTCATAGTCCTGTATCAATCCCAAACTAGTCCCATTGCCCCGCTCTCTCCCCATAGCCCTGTATCAATCTCACACTAATCCCCCACTGCCCCGTTCTCTCCCCATAGCCCTGTTTTCATCCCAAACTAATCTCACTTCCCCAATCTCTCCCCGTAGCCCTGTAACAACCCCAAACAAATCCCGCTGCCCCACTCTCTCCTCATAGCCCTGTATCAATCCCAAAGTAATCTATTTTAGATTTAGTATTATGTCATGAGAAAGGGCTAATTAATAACCTTGCTATAAAGGAGCCATTAAGAAATAGTGACCACAATATGAAAGAATTTTACATCAAGTCTGAAAGTGATATGGTTCATTCTGAAACCAGGGTCTTAAATCGGAACAAAGGAAACTATGAAGGTATGAGGGGCAAGTTGGTGATGGTGGATTGGAAAAATACACTCAAAGATTTGACAGTGGACAAGCAATGGCTAGTATTTAAAGAAGTATTACATGGTGTACAGCAAATATACATTCCTCGAAGACACAAAAGCCCAACAGGAAAGGTGAATCAACTGTGGCTAACAAGAGAAATTAAAGATTGGATTAGATCAAAGGAAGTGGTTTATAAAGTTGCCTGAAAAAGTGGTAAGCCCGAGAATTGGGAGCAATGTAGAATCCTGTGACTTGGAGGGGAACTTGCGGGTGGTGGTGTTCCCATGCATTTGCTGCTCTTGTCCTTCTAGGTAGGAGAGGTCGCGGGTTTGGAAGGTGAATTCATGATCAATTAATTGAAAAGACTTCAATTCCATGTATTAGGGAACACCTATAAAACGTCTAACAGGACTTGACAGGGTAGATGCAGGAAGGATGTTCCCGATGATGGGGGAGTCCAGAACCAGGGGTCATAGTCCAAGGATACGGGGTAAACCTTTCAGGACTGAGATGAGGAGAAATTACTTCACCCAGAGAGTGGTGAGCCTGTGGAATTCGCTACCACAGAAAGCAGCTGAGGCCAAAACATTGTATGTTTTCAAGAAGGAGTTAGATATAGCTCTTGGGTCTAAAGGGATCAAAGGATATGGGGGGAAAGCGGGAACAGGTTACTGAGTTGGATGATCAGCCATGATCATAATGAATGGCGGAGCAGTCTCGAATGGCCGAATGGCCTACTCCTGCTCCTATTTTCTATGTTTCCTCACGGAGGATGATGATTTAACCTTGGAAAAAGCCGTGAACTTGGCAGTCCAGATCAAATCTGTCATGCTAGAGTTGAAGATGTTCCACACACATGCACCCTTAGACTCAGGGTTTCAGACACAGCTTGCCCAACCAGCTTCAGTGCAAGGGTTAAGGACAAGAAGACCTCAGCAACCTCATCAAAATGTGCCCAAATTGTGGAAATGCTCATCAAGTCACAATGCCATGCCCAGCTTGAGGAAAAAAGTGTAACTAATGTTTAAAGTGGAACCATTTTGCAAAGATGTGCAGGTCGTTGAAGAAAAAGACTTCATTGGTTCAACATGTGGAGGAGTCTCTTCCTGAGAGTAAGATACGGCATGTATCTGTAGGGAATTAGACAGTTATATGAAAAGGAAGAATGTGCAGGTTTACGGGGAGAAGGCAGGGCAATGGAACTGAGGGAATTGCACTTTCGGAGAGCCAGTGCAGATACGATGGGCCGAATGGCCTCCTTCTGCACTGTAATGATTCTGTGATTCTGTGATTTACCGTCACAAAAAGTAAAGCAACAGGTCACTTTAAGGAGTGCTCAGTTGAGATCACAGTGTCACTTCTTATCAATGTTGGCGTGAAAGTATCTATTTTGAATGACGAACTCTACCATTGGTATTTTTCGCACTTCTCTCTCACTCCTGCAACAGACACGCTTCCAGCTTATGACAACACTATCATTCCAGTTTGGGGATGATCACAGTTCTCGTACACTACAAAAATGTCCCCCGAGACAGGTTTACTTTCTATAGAGCTAAAGGTTGAAGCCTTAAGGGGGTAAACCTTTTGATAGGCTTGGATTCAAACTCGTTGACCCCACCGGAGCACACATTAATGGGATTAATGGCACAGATTATACACACCAGTATCCTTCCTTATTTACTGGATTTGGGGAGGTCAAAGGGTACTGTCATGCTCCTCGCATTGACACATCGATTCAACCAGTTTCACAAAATTTGAGATGGTTGCCGTTTGCAGTCCGTGCTGAAATGTCACAGGAGCTGAAATGACTAGAAGCAGATGGTATCATTGAGTGAAGCAACTCACCACGTGGATATCAAATCTAGTCATTGCACAATGAAAAATGGCGAACTTAGACAATGCACTGACCTAAATGCAGTCAACAAAACTATCGTACCAGACAAGTATCCACTTCCTACAATCCAAGAACTATCAGCATCATTTCATGACTCCACAGTCTTCACAAAGCTTGATATGTAATGGAGTTATCTTCAGATACCTCTAGAAGAACAAAGCTCATATCTTACAGCTTTTGTTACCCATGAAGGTGTGTTTCAGTACTGCAGAATGTCATATGGACTAAGTTCAGCACTGAGCACATTCCAGAAGATAGTTTCTTCAATCTTGTTGGATGTTGAGGGGATGCTCAACCTACTTGATGACATCATTGTCCACAGAAGGGACAAAGCTGAACATGATCAACGATTATCAGCAGTGCTCACTCGACTCACAAAACACAATTTGATGCTAAACAAGGACAAATGCACATTTGCGGCACCTGAGATTGACTTTCTAGATTACAGAGTGACAGCAACTGGAGTAAAGCCGACAACACTCTCTGAGCTGAAAGACACTAGCCAAACTTATGATAGGTCCTAACTTTCTCATGCCACTGACCATTCTTAAGCCATCACTACCAGTTAGCAAGGATGTCAGAGTGAAAGCAGATGAAAACACAAAGCGACAAGATAAAGCAAAAGCATACTTTGACAAACATACAAGCAGAAGGGAACCACAATTTAAATAAAAGCAAAACACTGCAGATGCTGGAAATCTGAAATAAAAACAGAAAGTGCTGGAAATACTCAGCAGGTCTGGCAGCATCTGCGGAGAGAGAATCAGAGTTAATGTTTCAGGTCTGTGACCTTTCATCAGAACCGGCAAAGGTTAGAAAAGAATTAGGTTTTAAGGAAGTGAAGGTTGGGGGTGGGGGGTTGGTGGGAAAGAGAACAAAAGGGAAGGTGTGTGAGAGGGCAGAGGTCAGGAGAGATTAAATAACAAAGCTGTCATGGGACAAATAACAAAGGCAAAAAGCGTGTTAATGCTTGTGGTGAAAGACAAAGCATTATCCAGAGAGAGTGTTAATGGCAGAGTAATGAGCAGCTCTGTCACAATTTAAATTTAAATTAACCACAATTTAAAGTTGGAGATTGGGTTTGAATCAAGCAGCCAAATCGCACCCACAAGCTTGCTTCATCAGTATCGGGTCCAAAGCAGATTAAATGTTTGCTCGGTACCAATGCTTACCTGTTGGATGACAACACCAAATGGTATGGGAGACATTTGATAGGGAGTAGACCAGGATATTTTGAGGATAGTGGTTATGAGGATACATTTCTTTTTTCTATGAGTGATATTGATCATCCACCTCATCAAGCTGATCAAACAGATCCACAACCTCAAATTCATAAATCTAATCGCAGACCTAAGAGACCTTCCTATCTCAAAGACTATTTCTGTACTTAAAGCAAACAGACAAGTTGAACACCAAGAGATAACTTGATGTATATATGTTTGTTGTTTAGAATACTTTAATTCAAAAATAATGTTTTTAGTCAACAGGGGGAAAATGTAGTGTTACATTGATCTGGGTTTGATTGTATTGATCTGTCCACTTATCAGTGTTCACTGATTGCTTAAGAGTTTGAAACTGAAACTAAAAAGAGACAGAGCTAGAATGTTCTACCAAACAGTGACTGTTCTGAGAAGACATTGTACTGAGATCTTGTAAGTGCTGAGATATTTTAAAGTGCTGTAATTGGTGATTTAATACAAGTGTGATATCTGCATTACTAGGATAAATCCGATATATATATATATATATAAATCACCAGTAACCTGGTGAAAACATAATAGCTGTCTCATTGAAACTTATAAACTTCTTACAGGGCATGACAGGGTAGATGTGGAGAGGATGTTTCCTCTGGCTGGTGAGTCTAGAGCAAGTGGACACAGTCTGAGAATAAGGGGCAGGCCATTTAAGACTGAGATGAGGAGGAATTTCTTTACTCAGAGGGAGGTGAATCTTTGGAATTCTCTACCGCAGAGGGCTGTGGAAGCTCAGTCATTATGTTCAAGACAGAAATCGATAGATTTCTGAATACTAATGACATCAAGGGATATAGGGATAGTGGGGAAACATGGTGTAGAGGTCGATGATTAGCCATGGTCTGTTTGAATGGCGAAGCAGTCTCGAGGGGCTGAATGGCCTACAGCTGCTCTTGTTTAGCCCTGTATCTTCCTCTGCTTCAAATATCTACCCATTTTTTACCTCAAAGGTTTTCTGCCTCAATTTCTCTCCTGTGGCAAAGCATTCCATTTTCCAAAAACCCTCTGTGTAAAGACACTTCTTCCAATCACTCTCCTCACTCCCCCAATCATAGCTTTAAAGTGAAGACCCCTCATCACTGACTCCCCAACAAATAATCTTCCTCTCTTCACCCCTTCAAAACTCTTCATACTTTCAATAAGGAACCTCTGTTAAATCGCCTCTGAACACTGATCCCATTCTAATCTCTGACTTAGCTCCAGATTTGTGAATTTTGAAGAGATGTCCAAGTTAAACAGCTTGTTTATTTCAACTTTCCAAAGTAGTAAATGTGGGATTCCAGCCCCAAAGTATGATCAGGATATGTCTCTGGAGATTGAAGTGAGGGATTTCCCTTCCCTAAGAAATGTTCTGGCGTTGCAGTGCTGGGTTCCTGACAGCCTGCTCTCCACTCAGTGGGATCCCTACTCTCTTGTGAAAACTTTTCGACCAGTCCCCACCTCCATCCCAGCTGATATCTTGTACCACTGTGCACTCATGCATCGTGCCTTGAGCTGTGAACAGTGCCAGAAGTTACCAGTTACAACACTGTGTTTATTGAACATAGTCCTAAGGGAGTGCTGCACTGTCGGACGGTCAGTACTGAGGGAGCACTGCCCCATCGGAGGGGCAGTACTAAGGGAGCACTGCACTGTTGGAGGGGCACTACTGAGGCAGCACTGCACTGTCGGAAGGGCAGTACTGAGGAAACGCTGCACTGTTGGAGGGGCAGTACTGAGGGAGTGCTGCACTGACGGAGGGGCAGTACTGAGGGAGTGCTGCACTGTCGGAACGGCAGTACTGAGGAAATGCTGCACTGTTGGAGGGTCAGTACTGAGGGAGTGCTGCAGTGTCGGAGGGGCAGTACTGAGGGAGTGCTGCAGTGTCGGAGGGTCAGTACCGAGGAAGTGCTGCACTGACGGAGGGGCAGTACTGAGGGAGTGCTGCAGTGTCGGAGGGGCAGTACTGAGGGAGTGCTGCACTGACGGAGGGGCAGTACTGAGGAAACGCTGCACTGTTGGAGGGGCAGTACTGAGGGAGTGCTGCAGTGTCGGAGGGGCAGTACTGAGGGAGTGCTGCACTGTTGAGGGGCCGTACTGAAGAAACGCTGCACTGTCAGAGGGTCAGTACCGAGGAAGTGCTGTAATGTTGGAGGTGAGGTCTTCCAGATGAGACATTAAACTGAGGCCCTGTCTGCTGTCTCCGATGTCAGTAAAATATCCCCTGGCACTATTGGAAGAGGAGCAGGGGAGTTCACACTGATGGCCGAGAAAATATTCATCCCTCAACCAAAACCACTAAAACAGTTTATTTGGTTATTCTCACAATGCTGTTTGTGGGATCTTGCTGTGTGCAAATTGGCTGCTGTGCTTCCTACATTAGTCAGGGTCTACACCTGAAAAAGTCCTTCATTGGATGTGAAATACTTTAGGACATCCTGATATTGGGCTATCGAAATGAAAGTTTTGGATTTTCTTTTACTTTCATATCACCTTTCACAATCTCAGGACGTCCCAAAGTGCTTTACAGCAAAGGATGGGTGATGGGCCAAATGGCCTCCTTCAGTGCTGAATCATTCTATCAATCCAGATTGAATGTCTGGATGTCGATGGTTTATTTATACTGGGTTGATAATGCTGGTGAAGCCTCTTTCCCATAGAGTGATTCTGCCTCCTGAACCCTGTACGTGAAAGTGCTCCTGCACATCTCCTAGACTACAATTAACAATGCCAAGCAGCCCATGTCTTGGGTACAGTGCAAGGACCAAAGAAAGGGAAACAAATGTCAGTGACACCAAAAAAACAGCAGTCAGAAAGCTTCTCTAATGCACTCGGAACAATCTCCCAATAATCAGGGCGTTTACTAAAGTCGCTCATCAAACTTCTCCTTTCTAATTTGAGGGTGTCTATCCAAGTCTCCACGCTGTCTATCGAGCTCTAAGAATGTCCTTCATGTACATCCGTGGAGAGTCATTGCAGGCAGACTCAGCAGCTAACAGCAGAAATGAAACTGTATGTCTCAGAATCTCCCTCGTGTACCACCCATCCCCTGACCCCTGAACAACTGACCCCTGGCCTCTGGGCAACCCAGCAGGATGCACCAATACTTCCACTTTCTCACCAACTGCTATTCAATTCCTCACAACAAATCCCCCTCTGACGCCTCACCTCGCTCCGAGGAGTCAGTGACACTTCCCATTACAGGGGTGTAACACTCCGCTAGGTATGGTATATAGTCCTGCTTAACTCAATGACTATGATATTGCAGAGGTGTTTAAAAGCAGCAGAATGGAAGTGAGTAATCAGTAAAGGGTCTGTGTTTTGTCAATGGCCTCTAACAGGATGAGGGGGACACATTTCCAGCATCTGTACACACCAGCCAACAATGCTGCCTTTTGTCATGTTGGGATGAGCGTCATAAGGCAGAGCTGCGAGTTCAGCTGGATCTTGTTTGTGCAGATAAAACTTAATTTTTATGCAGAACTATGTATGGGTCTTGTTATCAAATTTAGTGTTTATAAAATATGGAGGATGTTTATAATGTGAACTTTGAGGATTGTACCTTTAAAATTGGTGCCAATTTAACAACTGAAAAAGTTTTTGCTTTTTTCCCACATCATTTATTTACTTTCCTCAAACTAAACCAAGGAATTTGCCTGATTCAGGACCCAATCAGTATCTTGCTGCTGGGTGACTTCCAACAATAGAAACAGGCTTTGGCAGTGAGGTAATGTTCCCAGCTCACAGTCAATGGTGGCAGAGTTTGAACCCTGCTCCAGTCAGTCCGGCAAAGCAGGGATCCAGCTCTGAATTCTGCTGGGGCAGGGTGGCAAGGGCAGGACAGGGGGTTGGGTGTGCGTGCCCGTGGCAGTTGTTGTGTGCAGGTTTGGGAGTTGCTTTGTGAACAGGATTGGGAGTGGCTGTGTGTGCAGTTTTATAAATGATCATTATAAATTGACCCTAGTATAGGTAGGTGGTAGGGGAATATAAGGACAGGTGGGGATGTGGTAGGAATATGGGATTAGTGTAGGATTACTATAAATGGGTGGTTGTTGGTCAGCACAGACTCGGTGGGCCGAAGGGCCTGTTTCAGTGCTGTATCTCTAAATAAATAAATCATGCACAGGTTCAGTAGTGGGTATGTACAGGTTGGGAGTGGCTGTGTACAAGTTTGGGAGTGGGTGTGTACAGGTTTGGGAGTCGTTTGTGCAGGTTTGGGTGTCAGGTGTGTACAGGTTTGGGAGTGGATGTGTATTGGTTTAGGAGTGAATGAGTGCAGGTTTGGGGGTGTATGTGTACAGGTTTGGGAGTGGCTGTGTATTGGTTTAGGAGTGAATGAGTACAGGTTTGGGAGTGGATGTGTACAGGTTTGGGAGTGGATGTGTATTGGTTTAGGAGTAGATGTGTACAGGTTTGGGAATGGATGTGTATTGGTTTAGGAGTGAATGAGTACAGGTTTGGGAGTGGATGTGTACAGGTTTGGGAGTGGATGTGTATTGGTTTAGGAGTGAATGAGTACAGGTTTGGGAGTGGATGTGTACAGGTTTGGGAGTGGCTGTGTGCAGGTTTGGGAGTCGTGTGTGCAAGTTTGGGAGTGGGTGTGTACAGGTTTGGGAGTGACTGAGTACAGGTTTGGGAGTGGATGTGTACAGGTTTGGGAGTGGCTGTATGCAGGTTTGGGAGTGAGTGAGTACAGGTTTGGGAGTGGCTGTGTGCAGGTTTGGGAGTGAGTGAGTACAGGTTTGGGAATGGCTGTGTGCAGGTTTGGGAGTCGTGTGTGCAGGTTTGGGAGTCGTGTGTGCATGTTTGGGAGTGGGTGTGTACAGGTTTGGGAGTGGGTGTGTACAGGTTTGGGAGTGGGCATGTACAGATTTGGGAGTCGTTTGTGCAGGTTTGGGTGTCGGGTGTGTGCGGTTTGGGGTTGGTGTGTACAGGTTTGGGAGTTGAGTGTGTACAGGTTCGGGTGTCGGGTGTGTGGAGGTTTGGAAGTGGGTGTGTACAGGTTTGGGGTGGGTGTTTGTTTTTATTCATTCATGGGATGTGGGCATCGCTGGCCAGGCCAGCATTTATTGCCCCTCCCTAATTGCCCTTGAGAAGGTGGTGGTGAGCTGCCTTCTTGAACCGCTGCAGTCCATGTGAGGTAGGTACACCCACAATGCTGTTAGGAAGGGAGTTCCAGGATTTTGACCCAGCGACAGTGAAGAAACGGCGATATAGTTCCAAGTCAGGATGGTTTGTGACTTGGAGGGGAACTTGCAGGTGGTGGTGTTCCCATGCATTTGCTGCCCTTGTCCTTCTAGTTGGTAGAGGTCGTGGGTTTGGAAGGTGCTGTCTAAGGAGCCTTGGTGCATTGCTGCAGTGCATCTTGTAGATGGTACACACTGCTGCCACCGTGCATCAGCGGTGGAGGGAGTGAATGTTTGTAGATGGGGTGCCAATCAAGTGGGCTGCTTTGGCCTGGATGGTGTTGAGCTTCTTGAGCGTTGTTGGAGTCGCACCCATCCAGGCAAGTGGAGAGTATTCCATCACACTCCTGACTTGTGCCTTGTAGATGGTGGACAGACTTTGGGGAGTCAGGAGTGAGTTACTCACCATAGGATTCCTAGCCTCTGACCTGCTCTTGTAGCCACGGTATTTATATGGCTACTCCAGTTCAATTTCTGGTCAATGGTAGACCCTAGGATGTTGACAGTGGGGGATTCAGCGATGGTAATGTCATTGAATGTCAAGGGGAGATGGTTAGATTCTCTCTTGTTGGAGATGGTCATTGCCTGGCACTTGTGTGGCACGAATGTTACTTGCCACTTATCAGCCCAAGCCTGGATATTGTACAAGTCTTGCTGCATTTCTACACGGACTGCTTCAGTATCTGAGGAGTCATGAATGGTGCTGAACATTGTGCAATCATCAGCGAACATCCCCACTTCTGACCTTATGATTGAAGGAAGGTCATTGATGAAGCAGCTGAAGATGGTTGGGCCTAGGACACTACCCTGAGGAACTCCTGCAGTGATGTCCTGGAGCTGAGATGATTGACCTCCAACAACCACAAACATCTTCCTTTGTGCTAGGTATGACTCCAACCAGTGGAGAGTTTTCCCCGATTCCCATTGACTCTAGTTTTACTAGGGCTCCTTGATGCCATACTCGGTCAAATGCTGCCTTGATGTCAAGGGCAGTCAGTCTCACCTCACCTCTTGAGTTCAGCTCTTTTGTCCATGTTTGAATCAAGGCTGTAATGAGGTCAGGAGCTGAGTGGCCCTGGCGGAACCCAAATTGAGCATCACTGAGCAGGTTATTGCTAAGCAAGTGCCACTTGATAGCATTGTCCATGACACCTTCCATCACTTTACTGGAGATTGAGAGCAGGCCGATCGGGCGGTAATTGGCCGGGTTGGACTTGTCCTGCTTTTTGTGTCCAGGACATACCTGGGCAATTTTCCACATTGCAGGGTAGATGCCAGTGTTGTAGCTGTACTGGAACAGCTTGGCTAGGGACACGGCAAATTCTGGAGCACAGGTCTTCAGTATTATTGCCGGAATATTGTCAGGGCCCATAGCTTTTGCAGTATCCAGTGCCTTCAGTCATTTCTTGATATCATGCGGAGTGAATCGAATTGGCTGAAGTCTGGCATCTGTGATACTGGGGACTTCAGAAGAGGACCGAGATTGATCATCAACTCGGCACTTCTGGCTGAACATTGTTGCAAATGCTTCTGCCTTATCTTTCGCACTGATGTGCTGGGCTCCCCCATCATTGAGGATGGGGATATTTGCGAAACCACCTCCTCCAGTTAGTTGTTTAATTGTCCACCACCATTCACGGCTGGATGTGGCAGGACTGCAGAGCTTAGATCTGATCCATTGGTTATGGGATTGCTTAGCTCTGTCTATCGCATGCTGCTTACGCAGTACAGGTTTGGGAGTGGGTGTGTACAGGTTTGGGAGTGGGTGTGTACAGGTTTGGCAGTTGGTGTGTACAGGTTTGGGAGTGAGTGTGTACAAGTTTGGGAGTGAGTGTGTACAGGTTTGGGAGTGAGTGTGTACAAGTTTGGGAGCGGGTGTGTACAGGTTTGGGAGTGAGTGTGTACAAGTTTGGGAGTGAGTGTGTACAGGTTTGGGAGTGAGTGTGTACAGGTTTGGGAGTGGGTGTGTACAGGTTTGGGAGTGGGTGTGTACAAGTTTGGGAGTGAGTGTGTACAGGTTTGGGAGTGGGTGTGTACAGGTTTGGGAGTGGGTGTGTACAGGTTTGGGAGTGGGTGTGTACAAGTTTGGGAGTGAGTGTGTACAGGTTTGGGAGTGGGTGTGTACAAGTTTGGGAGTGAGTGTGTACAGGTTTGGGAGTGGGTGTGTATAGGTTTGGCAGTTGGTGTGTACAGTATTGGCAGAGGTAGTGGGCAGGTTTGGGCATTAGTTTGAACAATTTTGACAGTGGGTGTGTACAGGTTTGGGAGTGG
Organism: Heterodontus francisci; assembly: GCF_036365525.1. Lineage (NCBI taxonomy): Eukaryota > Metazoa > Chordata > Chondrichthyes > Heterodontiformes > Heterodontidae > Heterodontus > Heterodontus francisci. The sequence continues at coordinate 12,582,724 of NC_090384.1, read as the reverse complement.
GTGTGTACAGGTTTGGCAGTTGGTGTGTACAGTATTGGCAGAGGTAGTGGGCAGGTTTGGGCATTAGTTTGAACAATTTTGACAGTGGGGGTGTACAGGTTTGGGAGTGGGTGTGTACAGGTTTGGGAGTGAGTGTGTACAGGTTTGGGAGTGGGTGTGTACAAGTTTGGGAGTGAGTGTGTACAGGTTTGGGAGTGGGTGTGTACAGGTTTGGCAGTTGGTGTGTACAGTATTGGCAGAGGTAGTGGGCAGGTTTGGGCATTAGTTTGAACAATTTTGACAGTGGGGGTGTACAGGTTTGGGAGTTGGCTTGAAACTTCTCTTTCACTAACTTCTAAAGCTTCCTCATTCTAGCTGCTTGTTGCCTCACCTTCACCTCTTCACCATTTCCTTCGTGGCCATTTCTTAGGCCATGTGCCTTGGGCTGTTTTGCTTTATTAGAGCTGCAGTACAGGCAGTCGACCCTTTACGTTTAGCATAGAGAATGGGAGAATTTTGTGCAAAGCTCAAACATTCCCCAATTCACATGTTTCTTTGATCAGATATTTAAAAAGAATATGGACAGCTTCCTAAAAGGGTTAACACTTGACACTTTAAACCATGCCCCCAACCCCATCCTCCACTCCAAATAATCACCATTAATATCCCCTCGTGAGAATGTTTGACTGAAACCTGCTTCAATGGTAATTCTGGAAATGCCAATAACCTGACGTGATCCTTTCAGCTCCAATTCTATGGCTATCCAGCAATAACAGAGTTTAACTCCTTTCAAGTCAAGCAGAAAGACTCCACAAGTAACAGAAAATGTAAGAGCAGTGCAGCTTTGTCATTGCCCTCAGTGAAAGACATGTCTTGTTAGCTGTGTGAAGCTGCCCACCCGCCCCCCTCCCTTCCCTCTATGGGGTTCCTTCCTCCTCATTCCCAGGGAACTCCAACTGTTGCTTTACTTACTCTGCTGAGGTTTCCTGCTTCAGTGAAGTCACGGTTGAATGAGTTGATTCTCTGGATGGCCTGCAGCGTAACCCTCTCCTGCCCACCAGGCACTTTACAGCTCCCTGTCCTTCACAATCACTGCTCCTCGTGGGCACTTCACAGCGAGCAGTGCTGCTGACTCCTGGGTGACTTGTGGTCAGAGTGTGACACCGAGCTCTGTCTCTGTTGGAGGGCGGAGTGTACACTAAATAGATGTTTACAGCAGATAACCAGTATCCAACTCACGTTCAAGGCTGTAGCCTAGCCTTGGTCCAATCAGCAAGGGGTTACCACAGGTCAAATCTCAGTACTCGTGAGCTCAGTCTATACTTGGCGTGTCTCTCTCTCTCTCTCTCTCTCACCCCCTTTCCTTTTCCTGTCCCTCACTGTCTGTTTTGCTGTCTCTCTCTCTATCTTTCTCTCACTCACTTTCCCTCTGTTTCTCTCCTCTCGCTCTCTCTCTGTCTCACCTCTATCTCTCTCTATCTCACTCTATCTGTCTTGCTCTCTCTCCCTCTATCCCTCTATCTCTCACTCTCTCTGTCTCTCTCTCTGTCTCTCTCTCTCCCCATCTGTCTGTCTATCTCTCTCCCTCTCTCTGCATGTTTCTATCTGTCTTTCCCACCAAAAGAAAGTCTCAAAGCGCTTTACAGTCATTGAAGTACTTTTGAAGTGTAGTCACTGTTGTAATGCAGGAAATGGGGCAGTCAATTTACACACAGCAAACTCCCACAAACAGCAATGTGATAATGAGCAGATAATCTGCTTTAGTGATGTTGATTGAGGGATAAATATTGGCCAGGACACTGGGGAGAACTCTTCAAAATCGTGCCATGGGATCGGTTCCATCCACCTGAGAGAACAGACAAGAGTCACAGTTTAACATCTCATCCAAAAGATATCACCTCCAACATTGCAGCCAGCACTCCCTCAGTGCTCTATTAGAGTGCATTGAAGTCCTAGAGTCAGATTTGAACCCACAATCTGCTGACTCAGACACAAGAGTGCTACCTACTGAGCCACATTGACCCAAAGCAAACACAAATTGAGACTTCTCAGATTGCTTCATTGGTTGTGTGTAACACAGACAAATTGGCCCTAAACTACATACAGGAGCCATTCTGAAAACAAGCCAGATATCATTCTATATCAGTCTCTGTCTGTCACTGTCTCTGCAAGTCTCTCTCTTTATCTCTCACTCTCTCTCTCATTCTGTTTGTGCCTCTCTCTTTGTCCTTGTCTCTCTCTCTATCTTTCTACCTCTGTCTCTCTTTGTGCCTCCTTGGGAAGTAAGCAATTTCTGCTGTCCTATTTTTTTGTGAATGGGATAAGTATTACACAAACAGTCAGCAGGAAGCTGAGTGACCAGAGCAACCACAGAACTGAAACTGTCTGACACAGTAAGATTCCAGCACAAACTGTTAGGCACCCCTGGCGCTGACCCTGCCCCACCCAGTCTGTACAAAATAGGGAGATGGGTGGGGGTGGTGGAGAGAGAAGGGAAATATCACTGACAGAGTCAAGCTCTTCCCAGACATCACTTTTTGAACAACTAGTCTGAATGCAAGTAATAAAACTGAATAAATCCTTCCTCAGAGTGTTGCTGTGGTATGCAGAGTGTCTCCAATTATGAGAACAGTGCATTGAGCTGGCACTATGCCCTTTGTGCCCATTGTGACAACAGGCCATTGTGACAGAGCATCAGCTTCAACAGCTGTCAGACACCCCCTTCGAAAGCCACCCCCACCCAGGGAAACTCCCACCTTGAGATACCCCTTCCAAGACACTTGGCCTGCTCAAAAACCCCCTCTGAGACACTCTCCCAAGATCACCTTCCAGACAAACCATGTGGTCTCTCCTCCAAGACTCCCCAAACCCCCTCTGAGAAACTCCTCTGAGACACTCCACTCCAAGTCAGCCTCCCACCCAGACATTCCTCCAAGACAGCCACATGACCCACTACTCCGAGAACACCCATTTTCCAGCCACCAGCCAGCCAGCCAGGTGGAGAGGCTCACTGCTGTGATGTGGGACAGCCCGGAGCACCTGACTGTAGCTGAAGAGTGGAGAGGTGGGAACAGAAAAATTGCAAAGACTTGGGGTTGGGGTGGGGTTGTTGATGTAAAGATCAGAAAGGCCTTGGGGAGATCAGAAAGGTTGGAGGGAGATTGGAGGGTGGTGGCCTTGGGGAGATTGGAGTTCTGGGGGGATCGGAGATCGGGGTGGGGGGGGTAGTCAAGGAGAGATCAGAGGTCAGGAAGAGATCACAGATTGGGGTTGGAGGGAGTTCAGGAAGTCGATCAGAAGTTCAGGAGAGATTGTGAGCTTAGGGGGCATTCTGATCACCGGGAATATCAGCCGATTGTGAGGGGATGAAGTTGGTTAGTTGAGGAGGCCCGAGTGGGGGAAGCACTCCTGCTCCTCCTGGCCCCCAAGCTGTGCTGGAAAAGCACTTAACTATTGCACCCAGTCATTCTCACCACCCTCCAGTTTTTGGGTGTCCCGGAGCCCTGGGAAACCCAGCCCACAGCCAATAGAAGTAAAGCTAAAATTTGAGGCAAGCAGCCTCATTAATATTTTTAAATTATGCACCCACCCTCAGATTAATCACCTACCCTCTAACTTCCTCCGTTAAAACTGACTCAGACGTGGGAAAGCTAAGAGATGACTCAGGATTCTGGTGACACAGGCACTTGAAGCAATGGGACATGTAGACATGGCAACACTGGGACCCGAAAGGAGGATACTGAGGCATAGTGTTCTGTAACGATTCGGCCCTCTTCCATTCCCACTCCTCTCAGTTTTGGGGCACAAGCAGATTCTTTCGTAAATTGTGAACAAATTGCACAATACTGAGCAGAGCCCAAGTTGATCTATATTTAACATTTCTGAAAAGCATGGTTTAAATAAAGAAAAATGCTAACAGATTCCTGTCAGCATTTCTTCAAGCCAGCGATATTCTGCTGACCTGCCTATCCTCTTTGTTTACTATAGGTCAGTGGCTTAGACTCAGCATCGACCATCTCAAATCCTATTTACCTTACACTGGGTTTAAATGGCTCATTGTTGCTATACAATTTGACAAGTGCCCAGTTTTCTGCATAACCTACCGACTCCTGAACATTCGCACACCCATTAGGATAGACCTGAGGTATGCTACCTGCATTCAGTTGCCGTCTCACAGATAACTGTCAGTGTGAATTGGCTCTGCAGGGGAGTGTGATGAGCTGTCATGGAATTATATAGGAACATCGGAACAGGAGGAGGTCACTTAGCCCCTCAAGTCTGTTCCACCATTCAATGAGATCATGGCTGATCTGTGACCTAACTCCATATACCCACATTTGCCCCCTAGCCCTCAATACTTTTGGTAAATAAAAATCTATCAATCTCAGATTTAAAATTAACAATTGATCTAGCATCATCTGCTGTTTGTGGAAAAGAGTTCCAAACTTCTACCACCTTTTGTGTGTAGAAATGTTTTCTGATCTCAATACTGTAAAGCCTGCCTCTAATTTTTAGACTACGCCCTCTAGTTTTTTATTCATTCATGGGATGTGGGCATCGCTGGCCAGGCCAGCATTTATTGCCCATCCCTAATTGCCCTTGAGAAGGTGGTGGTGAGCTGCCTTCTTGAACCGCTGCAGTCCATGTGGGGTAGGTACACCCACAGAGCTGTTAGGAAGGGAGTTCCAGGATTTTGACCCAGTGATAGTGAAGGAACGGCGATATAGTTCCAAGTCAGGATGGTGTGTGACTTGGAGGGGAACTTGCAGGTGGTGGTGTTCCCATGTATTTGCTGCCCTTGTCCTTCCAGTTGGTAGAGGTTTGGAAGGTGCTGTTGATGGAGCCATGGTGTATTACTGCAGTGCATCTTGTAGATGGTACACACTGTGCATCGGTGGTGGAGGAAGTGAATGTTTGTAGATGGGGTGCCAATCAAGTGGGCTGCTTGGACCTGGATGGTGTCGAGCTTCATGAGTGTTGTTGGAGCTGCACCCATCCAGGCAAGTGGAGAGTATACCATCACACTCCTGACTTGTGCTTTGTAGATGGTGGACAGATTTTGGGGAGTCAGGGGGTGAGTTATTTGCCGCAGGATTCCTAGCCTCTGACCTGCTCTTGTAGCCACGGTATTTATATGGCTACTCCAGTTCAGTTTCTGGCCAATGGTAGCCCCTAAGATGTTGATTGTGGGGGATTCAGCGATGGTAATGCCATTGAATGTTAAAGGGAGATGGTTAGATTCTCTCTTGTTGGAGGTGGTCATTGCCTGGAACTTGTGTGGCATGAATGTTACTTGCCACTTATCAGCCCAAGCCTGGATATTGTCCAAGTATTGCTGCATTTCTACACGGACTGCTTCAGTATCTGAGGAGTCACGAATGGTGCTGAACATTGTGCAATCATCAGCAAACATCCCCACTTCTGACCTTATGATTGAAGAAACGTCACTGATGAAGCAGCTGAAGATGGTTGGGCCTAGGACACTACCCTGAGGAACTCCTGCAGTGATGTCCTGGAGCTGAGATGATTGACCTCCAACAACCACAACCATCTTCCTTTCTGCTAGGTATGAATCCAACCAGCAGAGAGTTTTCCACCTGATTCCCATTGACTCCAGTTTTGTTAAAGCCCCTTGATGCCATACTCGATCAAATGCTGCCTTGATGTCAAGGACAGTCAGTCTCACCTCACCTCTTGAGTTCAGCTCTTTTGTCCATGTTTGAACCAAGGCTGTAATGAAGTCAGGAGCTGAGTGGCCCTGGTGGAACCCAAACTGAGCATCACTGAGCAGGTTATTGCTAAGCAAGTGCCACTTGATAGCATTGTCCATGACACCTTCCATCACTTTACTGATGATTGAGAGTAGGCTGATCGGGCAGTAATTGGTTGGGTTGGATTTGTCCTGTTTTTGTGTACAGGACATACCTGAGCAATTTTCCACATTGCAGGGTAGATGCCAGTGTTGTAGCTGTACTGGAACAGCTTGGCTAGGGGCGCGGCAAGTTCTGGAGCACAGGTCTTCAGTACTATTGCTGGAATATTGTCTGGGCCCATAGCCTTTGCTGTATCCAGTGCCTTCAGTCGTTTCTTGATATCACACGGAGTGAATCGAATTGGCTGAAAACTGGCATCTGTGATGCTGGGGACTTCAGGAGGAGGCCAAGATGGATCATCAACTCGGCACTTCTGGCTGAAGATTGTTGCAAATGCTTCTGCCTTATCTTTCGCACTGATGTGCTGGGCTCCCCCATCATAGAGGATGGGGATATTTGTGGAACCACCTCCTCCAGTAAGTTAATAAAAGCAAAATACTGCAGATGCTGGAAATTTGAAATTAAAAACAAGAAGTGCTGTAAATACTCAGCAGGTCAGGCAGAATCTATGGAGAGAGAAGCAGAGTTAACATTTCAGGTGAGTGACCCTTCATCAGAACTGGCAGATATTAGAAATGTAAAAGGTTTTAAGCAAGTAAAGCAGGGGGTGAGGAAAGAGATAACAAAAGAGAAGGTGTTGATAGGACAGAGGGTCACAGAGAATAACTGACCAGAAGGTCATGGAGCAAAGGCAAACAGTATGTTAATGGTGTGCTGAAAGACAAAGCATTAGGGCAGAGAGGGTGTTAATAGACTGTAAAGCACAAAGCACTCCAAGCACTAACATAAAAAAACAGAAACAGTGGGTATGCACAGTTGAAACAAACTAAAAAAAAACTAAAATAAAATAACCAAATAAAAAATAAAGGAAAAATAACTAAACATAAAAAGGGGGACCCATCATGCTCTGAAATTATTGAACTCAGTGTTCAGTCCGGCAGGCTGTAGTGTGCCTAATCGGTAAATGAGATGCTGTTCCTCGAGCTTGCATTGACGTTCGCTGGAACACTGCAGCAATCCCAGGACAGAGATGTGAGCATGAGAGCAGGGGGGAGTGTTGAAATGGCAAGCAACCAGAAGCTCGGGGTCCCGCTTACGGACTGAGCGGAGGTGTTCCGCAAAGCGGTCACCCAGTCTGTGTTTGGTCTCCCCAGTGTAGAGGAGACCACATTGTGAGTAGCAAATACAGTATACTACATTGAAAGAGGTACAAGTAAATAACTGCTTCACCTGAAAGGAATGTTTGGGGCCTGGGATAGTGAGGAGAGAGGAGGTAAATGGGCAGGTATTACAACTCCTGCAATTGCAGGGGAAGGTGCCGTGGGAAGGGGACGAGGTGGTGGGGGTAATGGAGGAGTGGAGGAGGGTGTCACTGAGAGAACAATCCCTTCGGAATGCTGATAGGGGACGGGAAGGGAAGATGCGTTTGGTAGTGGCATCACACTGGATGTGGCGGAAGTGGCGGAGGATGATCCTTTGGATCTGGAGGCTGGTGGGGTGGAAAGTGAGGACAAGAGGAACCCTGTTGCGTTTCTGGGAGGGAGGGGAAGGTGTGAGGGTAGAGCTGCGGGAAATGGGCCGGACACGGTTGAGGGCCCTGTCAACCACAGTGGGGGGGATTCCTTGGTTGAGGAAAAAGGAAGACATATCAGAAGCGCTGTCATGGAAGGTAGCATCATCAGAGCAGATGCGTCGGAGACAGAGAAACTGGGAGAATGGAATGGAGTCCTTACAGGAGGCAGGGTGTGAAGAAGTGTAGTCGAGGTAGCTATGGGAGTCGGTGGGCTTATCATGGATATTAGTAGACAACCTATCCCCATAGATGGAGACAGAGAAGTCGAGGAGGAGAAGAGAAGTGTTGGAGATGGACTATGTAAAGGTGAGAGAGGGTGGAAATTAGAAACAAAGTTGATAAAATTTTCTTGTTCCGGGCGGGAGCAGGAAACAGCACCAATACAGTCATGTATCCTCCAGTTAGTTGTTTAATTGTCCACCACCATTCACAACTGGATGTGGCAGGACTGCAGAGTATAGATCTGCTCCATTGGTTATGGGATTGCTTAGCTCTGTCTATTGCATGCTGCTTAATAGTACTAGACTCCCCGATCAGCAGAAATAGCTTCTCTCTATCTACCTTATCTGTTCCCCTTAATATCTTGAAAGCATCAATCAAATCATCCCTTAACCTTCTAAATTCCATGGAATAAGTCCTAGTTTGTGGTTCTCTTCATAATTTAACTCTTGGAGTACAGGTATCATTCAAGACTTCTATCCTTCCTAAGGTGTGTGGCCCAGAACTGGTTACAGTAACTCCAGGTATGGTCTAACCAGGGCTTCTACCCCCTTATATTAAATTCTCTCGATATAAAGGCTAGCATTCCACTGGTCTTTTTGATTATTTTTCTGTACCTGCATATGACATTTTATTGATCTCTGGACATGGACCCCAAAGTTCTTTTGACCTCCTCTGACTTCTCACCATTTGGAAAGTACGCTGTTCTATCCTTTTTAGGGCCAAAGTGGATGACCTCTCATTTGCCTACATTGAAATCCATTTGCCACGGTTTTGCCCATTCACTTTGTAATTTCTCTTATATTTGAGATTTTTGCAATATCTCTGTAATTTTATGCTTCCAACTACACAGCTTACAATATCGTCTATCTTTGTGTCACTGGCAGACTTGTACATGTGGCTTTTATCCCATCATCAAAGTTATTAATAAATGCAGTGAATAGTTGAGGCCCCAACACAGATTTGTTTGGATGTCACAGGTCACATCCTGCCAATTAGAGTACCTGCCCATTATCGCTACTCTCTATCTCCTGCTACTCAGCCAATTTCCCAACCAGGTTCATAATTTGCTTTCAGTTGCATGAGCTTCAACTTTGGCTAACTGCCTCTTATGAGGGACTTTATTAAATGTCTTCTGGAGGTTTATATAAATATCATCCATAGACATTTCCCCGTCCAGTATTTTATTCACCTCTTCAAAATAATTCAGACGTTTTCGTCAAGCCTGACCTCCCCTTTACAAATCCATGCTGGCTCTCTCTGATCAGCTGAAAATCTTCAAAGTGTTCAGTCACTCTATCCTTAATTATAGACTCTAGTAATATCCTGATATTAAACTAAAATTCCTTGGCTTCCCTCTGCCACCTTTCTTCAATAGCGGAGTGGCATATGTAATTTTCCAATCTAAAGGAATGGTTCCTAAATAGGGAGAACTTTGGAAGATTATAGTTAGGGTATCTGTAATATTCTCACCTACTTCCTTTAAAACCCTGGGATGGAAAACATCTGGTCCTGGGGATTTCTCATTCTCCAGTACCATTATTTTCTTTATTACTGTTATTTTGCTTTTGTTAATTTTGGTCAGTCCTGACTCTGATTCAATATTAGTTTCCTTGGTATTTCCAGCATGTTGACCTCTTCCTCTACTGTAAATACTGAGGCAGAGTAATTATTCAGCATGTCCGACATTTCCTTATTTTTATTTATAATATCACCATTGTCAGTTTTCAAGGGACCAACAGTGTTTTTAACCACTAAAATAAAAGCAAAATACTGCGGATGCTGGAAATCTGAAATAAAAACAAGAAATGCTGGAACCGCTCAGCAGGTCTGGCAGCATCTGTGGAAAGAGAAGCAGAGTTAACGTTTCGGGTCAGTGACCCTTCTTCGGAACCCTTCGGTTCCCTCCTGGAACCATGGCATCTCTCCTCCTGCCCACCTCCATCACTAGGGCCTCCAGGGCCATATCTGAGACCCTGGAGCCCTCTCGTTGCCCTGATTTCCATTTTCATTGGTAGGATTGAATTGCAGCAATAGTTTCAGCAGCATCCTCCTGTAATGCGACTTCCTTTTAAGAGCAGAAGACTGGCTGCAAACACTGCTAGGCCCTCTACTAAGCACAACTGCATTGCACTAGCTTGGCCCAATGACACAACAATGGAAACGAGGTGACAGCACTAAATTTGTGTGCCACCTACCTCGACCAGAACAGGAATGGGCAGGACAGGAATCATGTCATGACCCCCCACACAGCCTCCCCATGCCCAAATAACACCAAAATCCAATTTTTAGCCTAAAACCTTTTAGTTTTGCCTTTACCTGTAGTGCCTAATGCACAATTTCTGACTATACTGACTCAGCTCTCATTCTTTTCATTTGTTTTGGAATTATTACCTCTTCCACCTTGCCCCACACCAACCCCCAACTGCCCCATTTACTTGTGCAAAGTCCTTGTGACTTTATCCTTGCGCCGGTCCCTGTCTCACAGAGCTTGTCCCAACAGGAAAGTTCCTTCCTGTCCGTGTATTGGTGCCAGTGTCCCTTGAAATGGACATTCATCCTCACTTCCTCCAATACCTGACTGAGTGCAGTGTCCAATGGAGTTCTAAGCCGTTCAGTCAAGAAAGGATCTGGATTCCATTCTGTCATTCAAGCTGAGTTAACTGATCTCAAACAGGGTTGAGCTGTGTACCCTTGGGTTAAGGAAGGCAAAATTACTCAGGGTCTCTCCTGCCAATCACTAAGCAGTGACTAGGTCATTAAGAATGGGGTTGGGTTGAAGTTAGTTTTGAGGTTGGAGTTGAGGTTTAGCATGGGGCTAAGGATGTTGTTGGGTAGGTATTTGGGGATGCAATTGGGCCAGAGGTTGAGTTTAGAGTTAGAGTAAGGGTTATGGTTGGGGTTGAGGTTAGGATTGGGTTGAGTTTGGGGACTTGAGTTGGGTTGCTGTTGAACTTGGTGGGATGGGATTGAAGTTGGAATTTGGGTTGAAATTGGTGTTGGTTTGGGATTAGGCTTTGCGCTGAGTTTGGGGTTGAGGTTGGGATTCAGGTTTAGGTTGGTGGATTAGAATTGGGATGGAGTTTGGGGATTGGGTTTGGGGTTGAGGTTGTGGTTGGGGTTAGGTAGAAGTTGAGGTTTGCGGTTGCTGTCAGGGTGGGGGCTGGGGTTGGAGTTAAGGTTGAGGCTGGGGTTGAGACTGGGATTGGGGTTGGAGTTAGGGTTGAGGTTGGAGTTAAGATTGACTTTGGGATTAGAGTCGATGTTGGTATTGGGATTGGGTTTGGAGTTGAGGTTGGGATTTGAGTTTGGAGTTGAGGTTGGGATTTGGGTTTGGAGTTGAGGTTGGGATTTGAGTTTGGAGTTGAGGTTGGGATTTGGGTTTGGAGTTGAGGTTGGGATTTGGGTTTGGAGTTGAGGTTGGGATTTGGGTTTGGAGTTGAGGTTGGGATTTGGATTGAGGTTGCAGCTGAGGTTGGAGTTGAGGTTTGGTTTAGAGTTGGGGTTGAGGTTCAGTTGGGATTTGGGTTGAGGTTGGGGTTTGGGTTGGGGTTGAGGTTGAGGCTGGGATTGGGGCTAATGCTGGGATTGGGATTGAGGTTGAGGTTGGGATTTGGTTGAGGTTGAGATTGAGGTTGGGCTTGAGGTTGGTCTTGCAGTTGAGGTTGAAGGTGAGGTTGGAGGTGAGGTTGAGATTGAGGGTGAGCCTTAGGGTGAGGTTGAGGGTGAGGCTTAGGGTGAGGTTGCGGTGAGGTTTGGGTTGAGGGTGAGGTTGAGGTTTGGGTTGAGAGTGAGGTTTGGGTTTAGGTTGAGGCTGAGTGTGAGGCTGAGTTATGAGGGTGAGGTTTGGGTTGAGAGTGAGAGTGAGGTTTGGGTTGAGAATGAAGTTGAGGTTGAGGTTGAGATTGAGGTTTGGTTTGAGGTTTGGGTTGAGGGTGAGGTTGAAACTGAGGGTGAGGTTGAGATTGAGGTTTGGGTTTGGGTTTGGGTTGAGGTTGAGATTGAGGGTGACGTTGAAATTCAGGTTTGGGTTTGGGTTGAGGGTGAAGTTGAGGTTGACATTGGGGTTTGGGTTTGGGTTTGGGTTTGGGTTAAGGGTGAGGTTGAGTTTGAAATTGAGATTTAGGTTTGGGTTTGGGTTTGGATTGAGGGTGAGGTTGTGGTTTGGGTTGAGGTTGAGGAGGTTTTGTTTTGGGTTGAGGTCGAGGAGGTTGTGGTTTGGGTTGAGGTTGAGGAGGTTGGGGTTTGGGTTGAGGTTGAGGAGGTTGGGGTTTGGGTTGAGAGTGAGGTTGAGATTGTATGCATGGAACTGGAAGAATCTAGTAACTGAACTTACTGGTAATCAGAGTGTCAATGGGAATTTGATGAGTGGGAAAAAGGTGCAGGAGGTAAAAGGACATGTTAAGTGAGGTAAGCCAAGGGACAACAGTAAATACATAAATGATTGGACAGCTGAATTCGATAGTCAGGGGGATAAGCAGGCCTTTCTGCAACCATTGATATGAGTCCCATAGAGTGTGTTGTCCCGCAGATGCTAGGGTAAAGGCCATCATTGAGAGGGTGCAGAACATCTTGAGGGGGGAAGGAAAACAGCCAGAAGTCATGGTCCATGATGTAGGAAAGAAAGGGGTTGAGGTTGTGTAGTCAGAGTTTCAGGAGCTAGGGAGGAAGTTCAAAAGCAGGATCTCAAAGATAATAATTTCCGGATTACTTTAAATGTCCTGAACTAGTGAATACAGGAATAGTAGGATAAAACAGGTTAACACATAACTAGAGAAATGGTGCAGGAGTGGGGCTTTTGATTCCTGGGGCATCGGGACCAGTTCTAGGCAGGTGGGACCTGTACACGATAGACGGGTTGCACCTCAACTGAGCTGGGACCAATGTCCTTGCAGGGAGGTAAACTAGTGTGCTGGGGGAAGATTTGGCAGGGAGCAGGGCTCCAGCATGAAACATTAGGGAGGAAAAACAAGTTGCACAGAGCACTACAAGAGGCAAACAGCACTACAGTAAAGAATAGTTCATAAATAGGAGGGATCAGACAAGGGTCAAATGCAAAGAAGTTTAAGATATGTTTGGAGTTCACGTACGTAAATGCATGGAGTATGGTAAATAAGGTTTGTGAGCAGCAGGAACATGGCAATAACAGAGACCTGGTTCAATTCTTTGAGTCATAGAGTTATACAGCACAGAAGCAGGTCCTTCGGCCCATCATGTCCGTGCTGGCCATCAAGCACCTATCTATTCTAATCCCATTTTCCAGCACTTGGCCCGTAGCCTTGTATGCTATGGCGTTTCAAGTGCTCATTTAGATACTTCTTAAATGTTGTGAGGTTTCCTGCCACTACCGCCCCTTCAGGCAGTGTGTTCCAGATTCCAACCACCCTCTGGGTGAAAAAGGTTTTCCTCAAATCCCCTCTAAATCTCCTACCCCTTACCTTAAATCTATGCCCCCTGGTTATTGACATCTCTGCTAAGGGAAAATGTTTCTTCCTATCTACCCTATCTATGCCCTTCATAATTTCGTATACCTCAATCAGGTCCCCCCTCAGCCTTCTCTGCTCTAAGGAAAACAATCCTAGCCTATCCAGTCTCTCTTCATAGCTGAAATGCTGCAGCCCAGGCAACATCCTGGTGAATCTCCTTTGCACTCTATCCAGTGCAATCACATCCTTTCTATAGTGTGGTGACCAGAACTGCACACAGTACTCCAGTTGTGGCTTAACTAACATTTTATACAGTTCCATCATAACCTCCCTGCTCTTATTTCTATGCCTCGGCTAATAAAGGCAAGTATCCCATATGCCTTCCTAACCACCTTATCTACCTGTGTTGCTGCCTTCAGTGATCTATGGACAAGTACACCAAGGTCCCTCTGACTCTCTGTACTTCCTAGGGTCCTACCATCCATTGTATATTCCCTTGCCTTATTAGTCCTCCCAAAATGCATCACCTCACACTTCTCAGGATTAATTTCCATTTGCCACTGCTCTGCCCATCTTACCAGCCCATCTATATCGTCCTGTAATCTAAGGCTTTCCTCCTCACTATTTATGACACCACCAATTTTCATGTCATCTGCAAACTTACTGATCATACCTCCTATATTCACATCTAAATCATTAATGTACACCACAAACAGCAAGGGTCCCAGCACCGATCCCTGTGGCACACCACTGGTCACAGGCTTCCACTCGCAAAAACAACCCTCAACCATCACCTTCTGTTTCCTTCCACAAAGCCAATTTTGGATGCAATTTGCCAAACTGCCCTGGGCTCTTACCTTCTTAACCAATCTCCCATGTGGGATCTTATCAAAAGCCTTACTGAAGTCCATGTAGACGACATCAACTGCTTTACCCTCATCTACACATCTAGTCACCACCACGAAAAATTAAATCAAGTTATTTAGACACGATCTCCCCCCTGACGAAGCCGTGCTGACTATCCCTGATTAATCCCTGCCTCTCCAAGTGGAGATTAATCCTGTCCCTCAGAAAATTTTTCCAGTAGTTTCCCTACCACTGATGTTAGACTCACCGGCCTGTAATTACCTGGTTTATCCCTGCTACCCTTCTTGAATAATGGTACCACATTCACTGTCCTCCAATCCTCTGGTACTTCTCCTGTGGCCAGAGAGGATTTGAAAATTTGTGTCAGAGTCCCTGCTATCTTCTCCCTTGCCTCACATAGCAGCCTGGGATACATCTCGCCTGGGGATTTATCCACTTTTAAGCCCGCTAAAACTGTTAATACCTCCTCCCTTTCAATGCTAATATGTTCAAGTATATCACAATCCCCCTCCCTGATCTCTACACCTACATTGTCCTTCTCCATAGTGAACACAGATGAAAAGTAATCATTTAAAACCTCACCTACGTCCTCCGGCTCCACACACACAATGCCACTTTGGTCCCTAATGGGCCCCACTCTTTCCCTGGTTATCCTCTTGCCCTTAATATACTTATAAAATGCCTTGGAATTTTCCGTTATCTTGCCCGCCAGTGTTTTTTCATGCCCCCTCTTCGCTCTCCTATTTACTTTTTTTTAAGTACCCCCCTACACTTTCTATACTCCTCTCGGGCCCCCGCTGTTTTCAGCACTCTGAATCTGCCATAAGCCTCCCTTTTTTTTCCTTATCCAATCCTCTATATTCCTTGATATCCAGGGTTCCCTGGACTTGTTGGTCCTGCCCTTCACCTTTACGGGAACATGTTAGCTCTGAACTCTCTTTATTTCAAAGAAGAGGAGGATTGGAAACTTAATATTCCTGGCTACAAGGTAAAGGAGCGGGGCAGTACAGATCAAAGGAAATATTATAGCACTGCAGAGGGATGGTGTAGTTGAAGGTCCAAAGACAGAATTTATTCAGTTAGAATTCAGGAACAATAGAGGATCTATTATGCTACTGGTGTAAACCATAGGTCACCAAATAGTGGGACGGCAAGAGAGGAACAAATTTGTGGGCAAATTGCAGAAAGATGCAAGAATCACAGAGTAGTGATAATGGGGAATTTCAATGATCCTAATATAGACTGGGATAGTAACAATGTATAGGACAAAAAGGGAGGGATTTCTTCAATCTGTACAAGAGAACTTCCTTTACATGGAAATTACATCATAGAAACAGGCCACTCGTGTGTTTCCAGCCCAACAAGGAAAGAAGTTCAAGATCTAGTTCTGAGGATTGAAGTGGGGCAAGTGGAATACATTTCATTGGGAAAGTATTTGGGGAAAAGTGATCACAATATCATCAGGTTAACAATAGTCACGGAAAAGGACAATCAAGTGTAAAAGCAATTAACTGAATGAAAGCTAATTTTGATGTGTTGAAAAGGGATCTGGTCCAGCTGGATTGGGATCAAAAATTGGTCATCAAAATAGTACTTGAACTATGGGAGGCCTTCAAAGAGGAGATGGTCTGGGTATTGAGTGGATACATTCCAAGAGCAGGAAAGGAAGAGCATCCTCAAGCTATGGCTCCCTGAATGACTAAAGATATCGAGGTTAAAATGAGGCAGAAAAAGGAGGCTTATGAAAATTTTAAGGTTCATAATATAGTAGAGAACAAAGCTGAAAATAGAAAGTACAGAGAAAATCTAAAAAAGAAGGACAAAGAGAAAGTTTGAGAGTAGATTAGTGGCTAACATTCTGGGGAACCAAAAGTATTTTAAAAACACAAATAGTAAAAGGGTACTCAAAGGAAGAATAAGACTGATGAGGAGATATCCTTGTGGAGGCAAAGGGGCTGACTGAGGTATGAAATGAATACTTTGCATCTGTCTTCACTACAGAAGAGATGCTGCCAATCCCCAATGTAACAGTAAAGAAGAAGGTAGCAGCAATATTGGATAGAATAAAATAGATAAAGAGGAGATACTTAAAAGGCTGGCAGTCATCAAAAGCAGAAAGGTTACCCAGTCTAGATGGGTTACTGAGGGATGCACGGGTGGAAATTATGGAGGCTCTGGCCGCTATCTTCTGATCCTCAAATGACTAAAAGTCAGCACAGATTTGTTAATGGCAAATAATGTTTTACAACAATTACAGAATCACCGAATCACCGAATTGTTACAGGCCATTCGGCCCATCGTGTCTGCACCAGCTCACTGAAAGAGCAATTCACTTAGTGCCATTTCCCTGCCTTCTCCCCATAACCTTGCACGTTCTTTCTTTTCATAGAACTGTCCAATTCCCTTTTGAATGCTTCAATTGAACCTGCCTCCAGCAAGTTCTCAGGCACTGCGTTCCAGACCTTAACCACACTCTGCGTGAAGAACTTTTCCTCATGCCACTTTTGCTTCTCTTACCCATTTATTTAAATCTGTGCCCTCTCGTTCTCGATCCTTTCATGAGTGGGAACAGTTTCTCTCTATCTACTCTGTCCTGACCCCTCATGATTTTGAATACCTCTATCAAATCACCTCTCAGCCTTCTCTTCTCCAAGGAAAACAGTCCTAACTTCTCCGATCTATCTACACAACTGAAATTCCTCATCCCTGGAACCATTCCCGTGAATCTTTTCTGTACTCTCTCCAATGCCCTCACGTCTTTCCTAAAGTGCGATGCCCAGACTGGATGTAATACTCCAGCTGAGGCCGAACTGGTGTCAACAAGTTCAACATAACTTCCTTGCTCTTGTACTCTATGCCCCTATTAATAAAGCCCAGGATACTGTATGCTTTATTAACCATGCTCTCAACCTGTCCTGCCACCTTCAATGACTTATGCACATATACACATAGATCCCTCTGCTCCTGCACCACCTTTAGAATTGTACCCTTTATTCTATATTGTCTCTCCATGGTCATCCTAACAAAATGAACCACTTCGCATTTCTCTGCATTGAACTTCATTTGCCACCTATTCACCCATTCCACCAACTTGTCTATGTCCTTTTGAAGTTCTACACTGTCCTCCTCACAGTTCACAATGTTTCCAAGTTTCGTATCATCTGCAAACTTTGAAATTGTGCCCTGTACACCAAGGTCGAGGTCATTAATATATTTCAGTAAAAGCAAGGGTCTCAACACTGGGGAACTTCACTACAAACCTTCCTCCAGCCCGGGAAACATTCATTAACCACTACTCTTTGTTTCCTATCACTCAGCCAGTTTCATATCCATGTTGCTACTGTCCCTTTTATTCTATGAGCTACAAGTTTGCTCACAAGTCTGTTGTGTGGCACTGTATCAAATGCCTTTTGAAAGTCCATGTACACCACATCAACAGCATTGCCCTCATCAACCCTCTCTGTTACTTCCTCAAAAAACTCCAGCAAATTAGGTAAACATGATTTTCCCTTAAGAAATCCATGCTGGCTTTCCTTAATTAACTCACATTTGTACATTAATTTTGTCCTGAATTATTTTTTCTCGAAGTTTCTCCACCACCGAAGTTAAACTGACTGGACTGTAGTTGCTGAGCTTATCTTGACACCCTTTTTTGAACAAGAGTGTAACGTTTGTAATTTTCCAGTCCTCTGGCACCAGCCCCGAGTCTAAGGAAGACTGAAAATTTATGGCCAGTGCATCCGTGATTTCTACCCTCACTTCCCTCAATATCCTTGGATGCATCTCATTCGGTCCTGGTGCTTTATCGACTTTAAGTACAGACAGCCTATCTAATACGCCCTCCTTATCAATTTAAAACCCTTCCAGTATCTGAATTACCTCCTTTTTGGCCTGAGTTGCTTGGTAAAGACAGATGCAAAGTATTCATTTAATACCTTAGCTATGCCCTCTGCCTCCATGTATAATTCTGGTCCCTAATTGGCCCCACTCCTCCTTTTACCACACTTTGACTATTTATATGTCTATAGAAAACTTTGGGATTCCCTTTTATGTTAGCTGCCAATCTCTGTTCATACTCTCTTTGCTTCTCGTATTTGCTTTTTCACTTTACCTCTGAACCTTCTATATTCAGCTTGGTTCTTAATAGTATTTTCTACCTGGCATCTGTCATAAGCACACTTTTTCTTCTTTATCTTAATCTCTACTTCTTTTGTCATCCAGGGAGTTCTGGATTTGTTTCCCCGACCTTTCCCTTTTGAGGGAACATACCTTGACTGTGACTGAACTATCTCTTCTTTGAAGGTAGCTCATTGTTCAGCTACTGTTTTTCCTGCCAACCTTTGACTCCAATATATTCGCCCCAGCTCCATTCTTACCCCATTGAAGTTGGCTTTCCCCCAGTTACCCTGGATTGTTCTGTGTCCTTTTCCATAGTCAGCCAAAACCTGATAATACGATGAACACTATCCCTTACATGCTCTCCTACTGATACTTGATCCACTTGGCCTACCTCATTCCCAAGAACCAGGTCTAGCAGTGCCACCTTCCTTGTTGGACTAGAAACATACTGTTGTGGAAAATTTTCCTGAACACACTCTAGGAACTCTTGCCCCTCACTGCCCTTTACACTATTATTATACCAGTCTATGTTTGGATAAATAAAGTCCCCCATTATAACTACCCTATAATTTTTGCACCTCTCTGTAATTTCCTTGCAAATTTGTTCCTCCATGTCCTTCCCACTAGCTGGTGGCCTATAGACAACACCGAGCAATGTAACTGCACCTTTTTTGTTCCTCAGCTCTAGCCAAATTGATTCTGTCTTCAACCCTTCTGGGACATCCTTTTTCTCCAGCACTGCAATGATATCCTTAATCAATACCACCATCCCTTCCCCTTTTTCCTTTCCTATCTTTCCTGAACACTTTGTATCCAGGAATATTCAATGCCTAGTCTTGCCCTTCTTTGAGCCAGGTCTCTGTTATAGTCACAAGATCATATTTCCACATGTCAATCCAGGTCTGTAACTCACCAGTCTTATTAACCACACTCCATGCATTCACATTCATGCACATTATCCCTGATTTAGACTTTATTACTTTCTCCCTTACTCTGACCCACCTAATAACTTACTATTCTCTACTCTAGTGCTATCTATCTCTCCCAGTATTTTGTGCCCCTTGATACTCCTGTCTGATATTTCCTCCTGGTTCCCACACCCCTTCCAAGTTAGTTTAAACCCAATAGAACTAGGAAATCATCCCACAAGGAAATTTGTCCCAGCTCTGTTTAGATGCATCCTGTTCACCCTGTGCAGGTCCCACCTTCTCCAGAACAGGTCCCAGTGTCACAAGAATCTCAAGCCCTCCCTCCTGCACTATCTTTCCAGCCACGCATTCATCTGCACTATCCTCCTATTTCTATACTCCCTTGTGCGTGGTACTGGGAGTAATCTGGAGATTACTACTTTTGTGTCCTACTTGCTAATTTCTAACCTAGCACACTAAATGCTTTCTGCAGGATCACATCCCTCTTCTTACGTATGTCGTTGGTACCAATGTGGACCACAAATGCTGGCTGTTCACCCTCCCCACTCAGGTGCTCTGCAGCCATTCAGTGACATCCTCGACTCTGTCACCAGGGAGGCAACACACCATCCTGGATTCACGTCTGTGGCCACAGAAATGCCTGTCTGTTCCCCTGACTATCGAATCTCCTATCACTTTCACTCTTCCAGTCTTCCTTGTGTAGCTGAGCCACCTGTGGTGCCATGGCCTTGGCTGCACTCCCCAGATGAACCATCACCTTCCTCAGTATTCAAAATTGAATACCTGCTGTAGAGTGAGATACACTCAGGGGTCTTCAGCACTACTTGCCTGTTTCTTCTTGACTGTTTGGTGGTCACCCTCTGCCTGCATACTCTTAAGCTGTGGGATGACCACATCTATAAACTTGCTATCCATGAAGCTCTCATCCTCACAGATGCGCCACAGTGATGCCAGCTGATGCTCAAGTTCCATTTATACATTTATTACCTTTATATAGTGCCTTTAACAGGGTGGCACAGTGGCGCAGTGGCTAGGGCGGCACAGTGGTGCAGTGGTTAGCACCGCAGCCTCGCAGCTCCAGGGACCCAGGTTCAATTCTGGGTACTGCCTGTGCGGAGTTTGCAAGTTCTCCCTGTGACCGCGTGGGTTTTCGCCGGGTGCTCCGGTTTCCTCCCACAGCCAAAGACTTGCAGGTGATAGGTAAATTGGCCATTGTAAATTACCCCTAGTATAGGTTGGTGGTAGGGAATATGGGATTACTGTAGGGTTAGTATAATTGGGTGGTTGTTGGTCGGCACAGACTCGGTGGGCCGAAAGGCCTGTTTCAGTGCTGTATCTCTAAATAAAAAAAATAAATAAAAAAAGCATCCCAAGCTATTTCACAGGAGCATTATCTGAACATACAAACTAGGAGCAGGAGTAGGCCACTCGGCTCCTCGAGTCTGCTCTGCCATTCCATAAGATCATGGCTGATCTGTTTGTGGACTCTACTCCAATTTCCTGCCTACCCCCAATATCCTTTGAATCTGTCTACCTCTGCCTTAAAAACATTCAATGACCCTGCCTCCACCACTCTCCAGGGAAGAGAGTTGCACACACTCACAACCCTCTGAGAGAAAAGATTTCTCCTCATCTCTGTCCTAAATGAGAGACCCCTTATTAATTAATATCAATCACTGCTTAACACTGAGACACAGAAGAAGACGACCAAAACTTGGTAGAACAGGTAGGTTTTAAGGAGTATCTTAAAAGAGGGAGGTAGAGAGGCAATGTAGTTTAAGGAGCAAATTCCAGACTTAGGGCCTAGGCAGCTGAAAGCTTGGCCACCAGTGGTGGAGTGATTAAAATCAGGGGTCCCAGAATTGGTGGAGCACAGAGACCTAGAAACATCAAAACAGGAGGAGGCCATTTAGTCTCTTAAACCTGTTCCACCATTGAATGAGATCATGCTGATCTGCAACCTAACAACCTAACTCCATACACTTTTCCCCATGTCCCTTAATACCTTTGAATAATAAAAGTCTATCAATCTCAGATTTAAAATTAACAATTGATCTAGCACCAATTGCCATTTGCTGAAGATTGTTTCAAACTTCTATCATCCTTTGCACTCCCTCGAAGGCCATATATCCTTCCTAAGGTGTGATGCTCAGAACTGCTCACAGTAACTCCAGGTGTGGTCTAACCAGAGCTTTGTATAGCTGCAGCATGACTTCTACCCCCTTGTATTCTAGTCCTCTGGATATAAAGACCAGCTTCCATTCGACTTTTTGATTATTTTCTGTACCTGTTCATGACATTTTAATAATCTATGTACCTGGACCTCAAGTCTCTTTGGACGTCCACCACTTCCAGTTTTCCAGCATTTAAAAGTACCCTCTTAAATCCTTTAATGATCCAAAGTGGATGATCTCACATTTGCCTACATTGAAATCCATTTGCCAGTTCACAGTATCACAGAATTATCATGTCTGAGCTGGCTCTCTGAAAGAGAAATTGACCTAGTGTCTCTCGACTACCTTCTCCCTGTAACCCTCCACATTCTTCTTTTCATATAACAATCCAATTCCCTCTTGAATGCCTCGATTGAACTTGCCTCCACCACACTCACAGTTGGCGCATTCCTGATCCAAACCACTCGCTGCCTGAAAAAGTATTTCCTCGTGTCGCTATTGCTTCTTTAGCCAATTACTTTAAATCTGTGCCCTCTTGTTCTTAATCCTTCCACCAATGGGAACAGGTTTTTCCGACCTACCCTGTCCAGACCCCTCATGATTTGATTTTATTTATTTTAAGATACAGCACTGAAACAGGCCCTTCGGCCCACCGAGTCTGTGCTGATCAACAACCACCCATTTATACTAATCCTACAGTAATCCCATATTCCCTACCATCTACCTACACTAGGGGCAATTTACAACGGCCAATTTACCTATCACCTGCAAGTCTTTGGCTGTGGGAGGAAACCAAGAAATGACTGGAGGCACTGGATACTGCAAAGGATATGGGCCTTGACAACATGCCAGCTGTGTGCTGAAGACTTGTGCTCCAGAACTAGCCCTGCCCCAGCCAAGTTATTCCAGTACAGCTACATCTACCTGACAACGCAGAAATTTGCCCAGGTATGTCCTTTCCACAAAAAGCAGGACAAGTCTAATCTATCCAGTTACTACCCCATCAGTTGATTTTCAATCATCAGCAAAGTGCTGGAAGGTGTTGTCAATACTGCTGTCTTATTCACCAATAACCTGCTCACTGATGCTTAGTGTGGGTTTCGCCAGGAACACCCAGCTCCAGACCTCATTAGGGATGGGTGACAGTGACTGCCCTCGACATCAAGGCAGCGAGTGTGACATCAAGGATCCCTAGTAAAATCAATGGAGAAACGCTCCACTGGTTGGAGTCATAACTAGCACACAGGATGATAGTCATGGTTGTTGGAGGCCGATCAT
Organism: Heterodontus francisci; assembly: GCF_036365525.1. NCBI lineage: Eukaryota > Metazoa > Chordata > Chondrichthyes > Heterodontiformes > Heterodontidae > Heterodontus > Heterodontus francisci. Next base: position 12,560,287 of record NC_090384.1, on the reverse strand, counting down.
CTCAGCCACAGGACATCACTGCAGGAGTTTCTCAGGGTAGTGTCCTAGGCCCAACCGTCTTCTGCTGCTTCATCAATGACCTTCCTTCCACTATCAGGTCAAAAGATGTTCACTGATTATTGCACAGTGTTCCATTCCATTCGCAACTCCTCAGATATGGAAGCAGTCCATGGTCACATACAGTAACACCTGGGCAATATCCAGGCTTGGGCTGATAAGTGGCAAATAGCATTCATGCCACACAAGTGCCGAGCAATGACCATCTCTAACAAGAGAGAATCTCACGATCTCTTCTTGATGTTCAACAGCGTTACCATCACTGAATCCCCCCGCTATCAACATCCTGGGGATTACCATTGACCTGAAACTGAACTGGGCCAGCCATATAAGAGTTATGATGGCATAGAAGGAGGCCATTAAAGCCTATCAAAGTAAGGCTCTGCTGGGAGATGAACCCAGGATCTGCTGTTTACTAGACAGGTGTTTTATCCAAATAAGCCACAGGGCTAATGCACAAAATATAAATATTGTGGCTACATGACAGCTCAAAGGCTGGGAAATCTGCAGCAAGTAACTCACCTCCTGACTTCCCAAAGCCTGCTCACCATCTACAAGGCACAAGTCAGGAGTGTGATGGAATACTCTCCACTTGCCTGGATGGATGAAGCTCCAATAACACTCAAGAAGCTCGACACCATCCAGCACAAAGCAGCCCGCTTGATCAGCATCCCACCCACTACCTTAAACATTCACTCCCACCACCACCGATGCACAGTAACAGCAGTGTGTACCATCTACAAGATACACTGCAGCATCTTGCCAAGGCTCCTTAGACAGCACCTTCCAAACCTGCGACCTCTACCACCTAGAAGGACAAGGGCAGCTGATGCATGGGAACACCACCAGTTCCCCTCCAAGTCACACACCATCCTGACTTGGAACTATATCGCTGTTCCTTCACTGTCACTGGGTCAAAATCCTGAAACTCCCTTCCGAACAGCACTGTGGGTCTACCTACCCCATGTGGACTGCAGCGGTTCAAGAAGGCAGCTCACCATCACCCATTTAAGATGGAGATGAGGAGGAATTTCTTCTCTCAAAGGGTCATTAATCTTCACCAGAGAACAGTGGGGGCTGGGTCTTTGAATATAGTCAAGGCTGAGTTAGACAGATTTTTGATCAACAAAGGAGTCAAGGGTTGTGGGAGGCCAGCAGGAAAGTGGAATTCAGGCCACAGTCAGATCAGCCATGATCTTATTGACTGGCACAGCAGGCTGGAGGGGCCGAATGGCCGATTCCTGCTCCTATTTCTTGTGATCTCATAATTAGGGATGGGCCATAAATGTCGGCCTCGCAGTGACGTCCGCATCCAATGAACGAATAAAAACAGTTTTGTCCATTCACATCATCCATCAATATCTCCTTTCTGATTTTACATTTCTATCTCAGCTGCTTACCATGCTGCCTATCTTTGTGTCCTCAGAAAATTTAGATATGTAGCTTTCTATTCCATCAGCTAAGTCATTAATAAAGATGGTAGACAACTGAGGCCCTAACACAGATCCTTGCAGGACAATACTAGACACAACTTGCACATTATCCCTGCTCTCTCTCTCTCTCTCTCTCTCTCTCCTGCCACTCAGCCGATTTTCTAACCAGGTCAATAATTTGAGTTCTGATGCAAGGTCACAGACCTGAAACGCTAACTCTATTTCTCTCTCCACAGATGCTGCCAGACCTGCTGAGTATTTCCAGCCCTTTCTGTTTTTATTTCAATAATTTGCCTAGGATTCCATGAATTTGAACTTTAGCTAACAGTCTGTTATGAGTGACTTTATCAAGTGCCTTCTAGAAGTCCATATAACATCCACAGACATTCCCCTGTCCAGCTCTTCAAAAAAACAATGATTTGTCAGGCATGACCTACCTTTCACAAATCCATACTGGCTCTCTCTGATCAGCTGAAAATTTTCGAGGTGTTCAGTCACCCTGTCCTTAACTATAGACTCCAGCAATAACCCGACAACAGATGTTAGGCCGACTGGTCTATAATTCCCTGGTTTTTCTCTGTTATCTTTCTTAAATAGCAGAGTGACATGTGCAGATTTCCAATTTAAAGGAACGTTCCCCAAATTGAGAGACCTTTGAATGATTATAGTGAGGGTCTCTGCAATGTTCTCACCTATCTCCTTTAAAATCCTGGGGTGGAAAACGTCTGCTCCTGGGATATTATCACTCTTTAGTGCCATTATTTTCATTATCTTCATTACTGTTATTTTGTTTATGTTAATTTTGGTGAGTCCCTGTCCCTGATTCAATATTATTTTCCTTGGGATGTTGGGCAAAGAGCTTCACGGGATCATCATAAAACAAAGCCACATAGTGGGGAGAATTTTATGCTTTTCCCCCGCAGCTGGTTTGGAGGCAGGGAGAGCATATAATTGTATGGGATGGTGGTAGGGAGATACCACGCCACCTTCCTGCCTCCACCCAAATTAAGCCCAGGGCAGGAAGGCCTGTGAATGTCCTTCCCGCCCCACTGCCAATTGAGGCCCTTAAGTGGACAATTAATGCCCAATTAAGGGCTTCATCCGGCTGCCACCGAAATTAGCCGGCGGCGGGCGGGCCTGTCACCACACAGGAATCAGGCCAAGCAAACCCGTGCGGGTTGCTTGCCAGCTCCGGGTGGTGGGGTGGTCCCTTGTTAAAAAGAACTGAGTGCCTGACCGAGGAACCTAGCATCGGGAAGGGGGGCCCGCTGAGAGCCACTCCCCTGCCCTTGCTGCTGCCTCCCCTACACCCCACTGCCCTGTGACCCCATCCATGAAACCCCTCCCACATTGACTTATATGTGGCCATGTTGCAGCAGCTCAGGTGAGCGCATTACCGGCCGGCAGCTCTCAGCAGGTGGGACTTCTGTCACTGGGGTCCTTGTTGCTGGGGAAGGCCCGCCGTTGTCCACTTAAGTGCCTAATTGGCACTTGATTTGGCAGGTCTTCCCCAGAGAAGGCAACGCGGGGCTCTTGCCAGCGCTTTAGCCAGTGGCCTAGACTCCCGTCACCCAGCTAAAATCCAGGCCATTAGGTCAGATGACCAAAAGCTTAGTCAAAGAGGTAGGTTTTAAGGAGTGTCTTAAGCAGGAAAGTGAAGTGGAGAGGCGGAGAGGGGTAGGGTGGGCACCTCAGAACTTAGGGCCCAGGCAACTGAAAGGCACAGCCACCAATGGTGGAGCGATTAAAATCAGGGATGCACAAGAGCCAGAATCAGAGAAGCACAGATATCTTGGAGGGTTGTAGGGCTGGCTGAGATTAGAGAGATAGGACTGGGTGAGGCCATGGAGGGATTTGAAAACAAGGATGAGAATTTTTAAATCAAGACATTGCTTGACGGGGAGCCAATGTAGGTCAGTGAGAACAGGGGTAATAGGGAAACGGGACTCAGTGCGAGTTAACACATGGGCAGTAGAGTTCTGGATGACTTCAAGTTTATGAAGAGCGGAATATGGGAGACCAGGCAGGAGAGCATTGAAATAGTCAAACTTAGAGGAATGAATGAGGGTTTCAGTAGCAGATGAGCTGAGACAGGGGAAAAGTTGGGCAATATAATGGAGGTGCAAATAGACAGTCTTAGTGATGGCATGAATATGAGATCAGAGGCTCATCTCATAGTCAAATGTGACATCAAGATTGTGAACAGACTGGCCTAATCTCAGACTGTTGCCAGGGAGAGGGATGGAGTTGGCAGCTAGAGAAAGGAATTCGAGTGGGAACCGAAAACAATGGCTTTAATTGGAGGAAATGTCTGCTCATCCAATACTGGATGTTGCATAAATAGTCTGATAAGTTAGCAACAGCGAAGGAGTCGAAAGAAGTGGTGGTGAGGTAGAGCTGGGTGTCGTCAGCATACATGTGAAAACTAATGCTATGGTTTTGGATGATGTTGTCGAGGGGAAGCATGTAGATGAGAAATAGGAGGAGCCAAGGATAGATCCTTGGGGAACACCAGAGGTGATGGCGCAGGAGCAGGAGCAGGAGCAGGAAGAGAAGCCCTTGTAAGTGATTCTCTGGTTATGATTAGATAGATAAGAATGGAACCAGGTGAGAGCAGTCCCACCCAGCTGGACAACAGTGGAGAGGTTTTGGAGGAGTGTGGTGTGGTCAATCATGTCAAAGGCTACACACAGGAAGGATGGTTGGGATGGAAAGCAAATTCAACGGAATCAACCATGGAGTTGCGGGCAAGATGGGTATGAATTTGAGTGACGACTACTTGATCAAGTTCTTTGATGAAATCACAGAGAGGTTTGACGAGTGTCATGCGGTTGATGTTGTGTATATGGACTTTTAAAATGCATTTGACAAAGTATCATATAATAGACTTGGTACAAAATTTAAACCCAAGGGATAAAAGGGACAGTGGAAGTGTGGATACAAAATTGGCTAAGAGACAGAAAGCAGAGAGTAGTGGTAAATTGTCATTTTTCAGACTGGAAGAAGTAACAGTGCTGTTCCCCAGGGGACAGTATTAGCACCACTGATCTTTGTGATATTTATTAATGACTTAGATTTAGGCGTACAGGGCATAACTGCAAAGTTTGCAGATGATACGAAACTTGGAGTACTTGGAGTACAAAGAGGTGAATAGTAACAGACAACCAATTTTATCTGCAGCACCTGTGGAAGATTCTGTCACTCTAGAATTGGCCTTTATAGCCACTCCAGGCGCTGCTCCACAAACCACTGACCACCTGCAGGCACTTACCCATTGTCTCTCGAGATAAGGAGGCCAAAGAAGAAGAGAAAAAGATCGTACAAAAGCAACAAGGTTATGCTCAACTTTTATAAAACACAGGTTAGGCCTCAGCTGAAATATTTTGCTCATGTTTTAGGAAGGATGTTAAGGCCTAAGAGAGGGTGCAGAAGAGATTTACTAAAATGGTACCAGGGATGAAGGACTTCAGTTATGTGGAGGGACTGAATGTTCTCCTTAGAGCAGAGAAGGTTGAGGGGAGGTGTTCAAAGTCATGAATGATGTTATAGAGTAAATAAAGAGTCACTGTTTCCAGTGGAAGAAGGGTCAATAACCAGATCAAGGTGATTGGTAAAAGAACCAGAGGCAACATGAGGAAAATTTTCTTGACACAGCAAGTTGTTGTGATCTGGAATGCACAGCCTGAAAGAGTGATGGATGCAGATTCAATACTAACATTCAAAAGAGAATGAGAGAAATAGAATGATTGAATGGTGCAGCACAGAAGCAGGCTATTCCATCCATCAAGTCTGCATTGGCTCCTTCGACAAGCAATCCTGTTAGTCCCACTCGCTGACTCTTTCTCTATATCCCTGCAATGTTTTCTGCTTCAAGTATTTATCCAACTTCCTTTTGAAAGCTACTATTGAATTTGCTTCCACCACACTATCAAACAATGCATTTCAGATCCTAACCACTCACTGCATAAAAACATCTCCCTCATTTCACCTTTGGTTCTTTTGCCAATCCACCTGAAATCTGTTCCATCTGGTTAACAACTCTTCAGCCACTGGAAAATTTCCCTTTATTTACGTTATCTATACCCTTTGTGATTTTAAACACCTTTATCAAATCTCTGCTTAGTCTTCTCTGCTCGAAGGAGAACAATGCCATCTTCTTCCATCTATAAGCATAACTGTAAATCCCTCATCCCTGGAACCATTCCAGTAAAACTCTTCTGCACCCTCTCCAAAGCCTTCACATCCTTCCTGAAGTGTAGTGCCCAGAATTGGACACAGCACTCCATCTGGGGCTGAACTAGTGTTTTATATAGGTTTAGCATAACTTCCTGGCTTTGAAACTCTATGCCTCTGTTCATAAAGCCAAAGATCCCCTATGTTTTATTAACTGCTTTGTTAACCGGTCCTGCCTCCTTCAAAGATTTATGCACAAACACCCCCAGGTCTCTCTGTTCTTGCACCTCCTTTAAAATTGAGCTTGCATCATCTCTCCTCATTTTTCCTCCCAAAATGCTCTCCTCTCACTCCCCTGTGTAGCACTTCATCTGCCCATTCCAGCAGCCTGTCGTACCTTCCTCACTGTTTACTACTCTTCCAGGTTTCATCACATCTGCAAATTTAGAAATTGTACCGACAAGTCCAAGTCATTAACGTATATCAAAAATACTTGAAGGGGAAACATTTTAAAGGTTTATAGGGAAAGAGTAGGTGAGTGAGATTAACTGGATAGTACTACCTAAAAGCTGGCACAGCACGATAGGCAAATGACATCCTTTTGTGATGTAACATTCTATGATGCTTTCTAGGATTGGGTATGAAGTTGGGGTTGGGGTAGAGGTTGGGGTTGAGCTTTGGAAGCGAGAGAGCTGGCGTAAGGAGGGTGAAAGCAGCCCAAGGGAAGAGGAGAAGGAGGAACTGTGAAAGTCTGTTATTTCTGAATACCAGACTTCAGCTTTAGGAATGAGTATTGTGTTTCCTAGATCCCAGCTCCATCCCTTCCCCCAACCAAGAGGGAAAAAATATAACTGGTTGATTGGATAAGCCTAGAGAATTGCCTTCATATATGAAGCAGTGACTGACGTGTCCCTCTCTCACACCAGCTCTACTGAGACCTTGGATTGTGTTTGACCAGGAGTAACCCCTTCTCTGGCACAAACACAGAGTTGATCAAAGTGGATGCCACGTACAGTGTTTCTTATTCATCACAGCCACAGCTGTTCAACAAAAGTGGTACTGGATAATTCATCCTCCACACTGTCCCATCAAACACTCCCAGGGCAGGTACAGCACGGGGGTTAGATACAGAGTAAAGCTCCCTCTACACTGTCCCCCATCAAACACTCCCAGGACAGGTACAGCACGGGGTTGGCTGTTCTCTGATTGGGAAGCCTGAGTGTTGAGTGCCTCAACGAGGTCAGTCGCTGGTGTGCGTCCGCACCCAGGCTGCGATTCTCCGCCTTCGGACCCTGCAGAGACACCTGTACGTCGAGCGTCCTCCCAGATGGTGTGCGCTGGCGACGTATTTTTTCCGCCAGTGTCACTGCCTTCAAGACGACACGCAGCTCCCGGTGGAGTCCGTTAGCCGCGCCTCTCTGAGGGAGTTGCCTGTCTTTTACCGGGATCTATTCCGAGTCTGGAACATGGTCGCCTCCAGTCAGGGCGCTCCCCCGCCGGTGGAGGAGAGCGCCTCGGCTGTCCGGGCGGCCGACTCCGGGGACGGTCCGGCGGGCGGAGGAGTAGCCGAAACCCCCGGGACGCCCCTCACTGCGGGTGGCAAGGGGGCTCGGGAGTCCGGAGCGATCCCTGCCGAGCTGACCCCCACTCGGCCGGAACTGCTCATCGGACCCAGGCCCCGAAACACTCCTCGGGAGCCGGTCCCGCACAACCCGAGCCGCCTCTCGGAAATGCCCTCCGTGCCATTCCAATCGGCGCGGAGGGGTTTCCTGTACGGGCTGCTCCTGCACACTCTCCACTTCCTCGCCCTCGTCAGCCGGCCGGACACGCCCTGGCGGTCCGCGTTGCCATCTGGCGGCGAGGGGAAACCCCGATGGAGGTCTCTCTACGTGGGAGTATTCCCCCTTTACATCGGGGACTTGGGATGGAGGGTGCTGCACAGAGCAGTCCCGTGCAATAGACTTTTAAGTAGGTTCACAGACTCCCAGGCCTCCTGTACTTTCTGCGGCCTGGACGAGTCCGTGTTCCACGTTTACAAGGAGTGTGCGAGGTTGCAGCCCCTCTTTGAGTATCTGAAGGGGCTGCTCCTCAAATTCTGGCTGCACTTCAGTCCCACGCTCCTGATCTTTGGGCACCCGGTGCGGAGGGGCTTGGGCCGGGAGGAGGATCTCCTCGTCGGTCTGCTCGTGGGCCTGGCCAAGGTGGCAATTCACAGGTCCAGGTTGCGGGCCGTCGGGGGTTCCGTCCTCCCCGACTGCCTGCCCCTCTTCCGCGGTTACGTTCGCGCCCGGGTGTCCCTGGCGAAGGAGCACGCGGTGTCCGCCGGCACGCTTGAGGCCTTCCGCGACCGGTGGGCACCGCAGGGACTGGAGTGCATCATCAACGCCGAGAATGGCATTTTAATTTGAGTTTTTTGTTTATTTATCTGTTTTAATAAAGTTATTTTAAAACTGTAAATATGTATATAAAGGGGGCCTGAGGGATAAAGGCCCCCTCGATGTGAAAAATATAAAAGGGGCCTGGGGTATAAAGGTCACCTTGTGAAAATAAAACGGGGGTTCGATACAGAGTAAAGCTCCCTCAAAAAAAAAACTGGGGTTGGCTGCTGGCTAAGTGGAGTGTTGACTGCTGATTGCAGCAACGAGCCTCAGCTGAGAGTGTTGGTGGCAGTTGGAGGTTGCAGAGGTGGAGAGAGGAGCGACACTGAGCAAGGGAGAGCAGCTACAAACAAGCAGAGGAAAACTCCAACAACAAGCGCCTTTAAAAGAGAAGAAAGCGACATTCTTTTTTGTTGGAAACAAGGCTTTGTCTGGAGGTGGGTGCTGAACACCAGTAATTTACTTTGGACTGTTGGGGGAGGAACAAGTGGCCGGAACAACAAGGGGTGGGGCTGCCAATTCAGCAGGAATCTGTGCTGCTCCACAAGCACACAGGGAAGCTCCCTCCCCACCCCACCCCACCCCACCCCACCCCCCCAGCCTGAGTCAGCTGAAGCTGCCTGGCTAATATACAGAAGGGGATAAATAGTGTCTGGGCAGCTTCAGCTGACCCAGGTGAAGACGCCTCCCCCAACCAGAAGACCGTAAGACCAAGTGTGCTGTGAGCACCACCTCCAGAAAGGAAAAGAAAGTCATCCCTTACAGCCTGTCTTTCCCTCTCCTCTATTCCCTCAGCCTCTCCCCTAACCTGTTGTTTGTTTGTTTTGTGCATCTTAAAGTTATTTTCAAGCCTACAATTTGGGGTGGGTTAGCTCTTAGACCCATGGCAAGCCCTTCATCACAGGTGGCGGGGCCCTCTACAACCTATGCAGCTGCAGCCTCTGTGGCTGCCCACGTGGCCCCGTCACCCTTTAAATTAATAACATCCAGCCATGGGGTGAAGAGCTATCCGCACCCCAACATGTCCACTGAGGCCTGTGTGAAGGCAATGGCCGAGGTTGTCGGCCCCTCGGCCATTGTTGCGGCCTCAAAGATGTATGGGAAGGCTGTGTTCTTTTTGAGGACCGAGCGGGCGGTGTCCCTGGCCCTGAGTAAAGGGCTCACTGTGGGGGGGGACCTTCCTGCCAGTGGACCCTCTGGGGGCCACTGCGCATCGGATAATGTTGTCCAACATCCCACCCTTCATTCCCAGTGAGCTCCTCCTCCCCCACCTGCACCATCTGGGGGAGGTGAGGTTGGGGATCACCCCAGTCCGGCTTGGTCTTCGGGAGCACAGCCTCCAACATGTCTACTCCTTCCGCCGCCAGTTATTTATGCAGCTGGCGCGGGAGGAGGACACGGAGGGCTAATTTAATGTGGAGTTCCAGGGGACGGCCTACCGCGTCTTTTGGACCTCGGACGGGGCGTGGTGCCACGTCTGCAAGGGGGTGGGGCATGTTCGTAAGAACTGCCCCAACCTCCCGGCCGCCAGCTCCACCTCAGCGGCCCAGGGTGGTTCCACAGCACGTCCTCCCACTCCCCCCACACATCCAACAGACACCGCTCAGTCGGTTCCGGAGGCTGTGGTTTTCACAGCCTCCAGCGGGGAGGGGAGTGCCCGTCCGAGTGGAAGGAAGACGCGGAGGCAAAAGAAACATCAAGAGGCGCGTCCCCTGGACACATTGAAACAACCCGAGCCTGAGCTCAGCCCAAAGCCCGTTCTCATGGAATCCACCTGTCCCAGGGCTGGGCTCAGGCCCAGGGTGACTAAAAAGAAGGAGGGTGCGGAGGCGGAGGCCTCTGATGACATGGAGGTCTCTGAGCCTCTGCGCCCTAGTGGGAAAAAGAGGAGAAGGCACCCCTCCACAGAGGTATGGAGGGGCCCTGAGGCGCAGGGCCCATCTGTTGGAGGGGAGCAGTCTCCTGTTTCGGGTCCCCAGGTTTCCCCTACCATCACCACCAAGGCTACAAAGTCCGGGCAGGAGATCCATATTCCTCAGGATGGAGGGGAGGGGAAGGCCCCGGTACATGAGGCCCCTCCTGAAGGAGTAAGTGGGGCCCTGCTTGTGGTGGGGGAGCCTGAGGACGCCGCCCATTCTGCCACTGTTACTGGGTCGGGTGCCCTGAGTGTAGGGAAGGGCGACCCCCAAAGGGTCGGCCCTCCCAGCCGGATTCCACCACCAACCAGGAGACACCCGACCCGGTTATAACTGAGAATGCTGCCCCATCTGCTGGGCCTGTGGGTGCTGGCGGAGCGGGAGATGGCCTCCTCTCTCCGCCTCCGGTCTCGGCTCCGGCTGGATTTCCGGAGTCGGGAACTTCTGTCTCCCCTGGACCACTCATTGGCCTGGGGACGGAGGTGGAGGGAGGTCCTGAACTGCTGGCGCCCAGAGGCACCAGTTTCACAGTAGAACCCAGAGAGGCCTCCTCCGCCATCGATCCTGGGGGTGGGATTGTGACGGAGGCAGGACCAGCTGGCGCGGCTGGGACGTCCGCCCCACCGTCTGTGGTGGATGTGTCGGCCGCTGGCGGTGACGACCCGGAGGAGGATGGGGATTCGGTGTGGGGCACGGAGGATGACCTTGATCCTTGATTCCATCGCCAGTGAGGTGGTGGAGTCCCTCGTGCCTCCCACCGAATCTCCTCTCATCCCCACGGCAGAACTCCAGGATTTCCTCGCGGTTTGCAGGGGTTGCCGCAATAAAGTTCAGCTGGCCCTCGACTGTTGGTTGAATCTGGCGCTGATCATCCAGTCCGTCTGTGCCGCCCTTAAGATAGTGGGCAAGCGCGTGGGCGTGAAACTGGTTGAGAGGCGCCGTTTTAATGTGTTCCTCAATGGGTTGCTGGGGGAGTGGAGGGCCAGGTGCACTTCCACTCCCTCCTCACAGTGAGGTGTTGGTGACGGGTTTTAAGTACCTTTGACATGAAGATAACCATAGCCAGCCTCAACATCAACGGCAGCAGTGGGTTTCACCGCAGATTTCACAATCTCTCAGTCCTCAGGGAAGGGAGATACACGGTGAGCTTTCTGCAGGAAACCCACACCGTTCCAAGAGACGAAGCCACCTGGCTCCTGGAGTGGCAGGGTGGGGTCTACATGAGTCACCTCACCCCTATTTCTAGTGGGGTGGCTATCTTGTTGGCCCCGACTTTTCAGCTGGAGATCTTGGGGGTCAAGGAGCTAGTGCCGGGCCGCTTGCTCCACCTCGCCGTTCGCCTGGGTAGCGTGCCGCTCCACTTTGTGAACGTGTACGCGCCCAGGCCCGGCGCTTTGCAAGCGCGCTTCTTTGAAGAAGTGTCCGCTCTCTTGAGCTCCATCGATAGCGGCGAGTGCATCATCCTCGGGGGGGATTTTAACTGCACCCTCGAGTTGGGGGATCGCTCCGGTCCCCAGCGCGGCCAAGCGTCGGTGGAGAAGTTGAGGGAACTGATCAGCTCCCTTAACTTGGTGGACGTCTGGCGGAATCTCCATCCCGACTCCAGCGCCTTCACGTGGAGGTCTGGAGGAGGAGGGTCGCGAATCGACTGCCTGTACTTTTCGCAGGCGTACGTCTCCCGCGTCTCGGCAGCCTCCATGCGGCTGGTGCCGTGCTCGGACCACCGCCTGGTCTTGCCCACACCCCACCATAGCCTCAAGGAGGGGAAGCCCCCCTGCTTCCTTCTCCAGTCGGCCCAGAATCGACAGAACGAGTCCCGAAATCGCTCGTCCTCCAGCAGCCCGTTGTTAAACTGCCAGTACGCAGACTCCCTCCTCTGTACTGCCCCTTTGACAGTGCAGCACTCCCTCAGTACTGACCCTCCCTCTGTACTGCCCCTTTGACAGTGCAGTACTCCCTCAGTACTGACCCTCCCTCTGTACTGCCCCTTTGACAGTGCAGTACTCCCTCAGTACTGACCCTCCCTCTGTACTGCCCCTTTGACAGTGCAGCACTCCCTCAGTACTGACCCTCCCTCCGTACTTCCCCCCTGACAGTGCAGCACTGCTTTAGTACTGACCCTCCCTCAGTACTGCCTCTTTGACAGTGCAGCACTCCCTCAGTACTGACAAAGAACAAAGATAAAGAACAAAGATAATTACAGCACAGGAACAGGCCCTTCGGCCCTCCAAGCCTGCGCCGATCCAGATCCTCTCTCTACACATGTCGCCTATTTTCTAAGGTTCTGTATCTCTTTTCTTCCTGCTCATTCATGTATCTGTCTAGATACATCTTAAAAGACTCCATCGTGCCCGCGTCTACCACCTCCGCTGGCAATGCGTTCCAGGTGCCCACCACCCTCTGCGTAAAGAACTTTCCACGCATATCCCCCCTAAACATTTCCCCTTTCACTTTGAACTCGTGTCCTCTCGTAATTGAAACCCCCACTCTGGGAAAAAGCCTCTTGCTGTCCACCCTGTCTATACCTCTCATGATTTTGTACACCTCAATCAGGTCCCCCCTCAACCTCCGTCTTTCTAATGAAAATAATCCTAATCTGCTCAACCTCTCTTCATAGCTAGCGCCCTCCATACCAGGCAACATCCTGGTGAACCTCCTCTGCACCCTCTCCAAAGCATCCACATCCTTTTGATAATGTGGCGACCAGAACTGTACGCAGTATTCCAAATGTGGCCGAACCAAAGTCCTATACAACTGTAACATGACCTGCCAACTCTTGTACTCAATGCCCCGTCCGATGAAGGAAAGCATGCCGTATGCCTTCTTGACCACTCTATTTACCTGCGTTGCCACCTTCAGGGAACAGTGGACCTGAACACCCAAATCTCTCTGCACATCAATTTTCCCCAGGACTTTTCCATTTACTGTATAGTTCACTCTTGAATTGGATCTTCCAAAATGCATCACCTCGCATTTGCCCTGATTGAACTCCATCTGCCATTTCTCTGCCCAACTCTCTAATCTATCTATATTCTGCTGTATTCTCTGACAGTCCCCTTCACTATCTGCTACTCCACCAATCTTAGTGTCGTCTGCAAACTTGCTAATCAGACCACCTATACTTTCCTCCAAATCATTTATGTATATCACAAACAACAGTGGTCCCAGCACGGATCCCTGTGGAACACCACTGGTCACACGTCTCCATTTTGAGAAACTCCCCTCTACTGCTACTCTCTGTCTCCTGTTGCCCAGCCAGTTCTTTATCCATCTAGCTAGTACACCTTGGACCCCAAGCGCCTTCACTTTCTCCATCAGCCTGCCATGGGGAACCTTATCAAACGCCTTACTGAAGTCCATGTATATGACATCGACAGCCCTTCCCTCATCAATCAACTTTGTCACTTCCTCAAAGAATTCTATTAAGTTGGTAAGACATGACCTTCCCTGCACAAAACCATGTTGCCTATCACTGATCAGCCCATTTTCTTCCAAATGGGAATAGATCCTATCCCTCAGTATCTTCTCCAGCAGCTTCCCTACCACTGACGTCAGGCTCACCGGTCTATAATTACCTGGATTATCCCTGCTACCCTTCTTAAACAAGGGGACAACATTAGCAATTCTCCAGTCCTCCGGGACCTCACCCGTGTTTAAGGATGCTGCAAAGATATCTGTTAAGGCCCCAGCTATTTCCTCTCTCGCTTCCCTCAGTAACCTGGGATAGATCCCATCCGGACCTGGGGACTTGTCCACCTTAATGCCCTTTAGAATACCCAACACTTCCTCCCTCTGTACACTTCCTCCCTCCTTCCCTCTGTACTGCCCCTTTGACAGTGCAGCACTCCCTCAGTACTGACCCTCCCTCTGTACTGCCCCTTTGACAGTGCAGCACTCCCTCAGTACTGACCCTCCCTCTGTACTGCCCCTTTGACAGTGCAGCACTCCCTCAGTACTGACCCTCCCTCTGTACTGCCCCTTTGACAGTGCTGCACTCCCTTAGTACTGACCCTCCCTCTGTACTGCCCCTTTGACAGTACTGACCCTCCCTCAGTACTGACCCTCCCTCAGTACTGCCTCTTTGACAGTGCAGCACTCCCTCAGTACTGACCCTCCCTCTGTACTGCCCCTTTGACAGTGCAGCACTCCCTCAGTACTGACCCTCCCTCTGTACTGCCCCTTTGACAGTGCAGCACTCCCTCAGTACTGACCCTCCCTCCATACTTCCCCCCCTGACAGTGCAGCACTGCTTTAGTACTGCCCTTCCAACTGTGTAGTACTGCCCCTCCGACAGTGCAGAGCTCCCTCAGTACCGCCCCTCCGACAGTGCAGCGCTCCCTCAGCACTGCCCCTCTGACAGTGTAGCCCTCCCTCAGTATTGCCCCGCCAACAGTGCAGCACTGCCTCAGCACTGACTCTCTGACAGTGCAGAGCTCCCTCAGTACTGCCCCTCCGACAGTGCAGCACTCCCGCAGTACTGACTCTCTGACAGCGCAGAGCTCCCTCAGTACTGCCCCTCCGACAGTGCAGCACTCCCGCAGTACTGCCCCACCAACAGTGCAGCACTGCCTCAGCACTGACACTCTGACAGTGCAGAGCTCCCTCAGTGCTGCTCCGCCGACAGTGCAGCACTCCTGCAGTACTGACTCTCTGACAGTGCAGAGCTCCCTCAGTACTGCCCCTCTGACAGTGCAGCCCTCCCTCAGTATTGCCCCGCCAACAGTGCAGCACTGCCTCAGCACTGACTCTCTGACAGTGCAGAGCTCCCTCAGTACTGCCCCTCCGACAGTGCAGCACTCCCGCAGTACTGACTCTCTGACAGCGCAGAGCTCCCTCAGTACTGCTCCGCCAACAGTGCAGCACTCCCTCAGTACTGCCCCGCCAACAGTGCAGCACTGCCTCAGTACTGACTCTCTGACAGTGCAGAGCTCCCTCAGTGCTGCTCCGCCGACAGTGCAGCACTCCTGCAGTACTGACTCTCTGACAGTGCAGAGCTCCCTCAGTACTGCCCCTCCGACAGTGCAGCACTCCCGCAGTACTGCTCCGCCAACAGTGCAGCACTGCCTCAGCACTGACGCTCTGACAGTGCAGCACCCCCGCAGTACTGCCCCGCCAACAGTGCAGCACTGCCTCAGCACTGACGCTCTGACAGTGCAGAGCTCCCTCCGTACTGCCCTGCCAACAGTGCAGCACTGCCTCAGTACTGACTCTCTGACAGTCCAGAGCTCCCTCAGTACTGCCCTCTGACAGCGCAGAGCTCCCTCAGTACTGCCCCGCCAACAGTGCAGCACTCCCGCAGTACTGCCCCGCCAACAGTGCAGCACTGCCTCAGCACTGACTCTCTGACAGTGCAGAGCTCCCTCAGTACTGCCCCTCTGGCAGCGCAGAGCTCCCTCAGTACTGCCCCTCCGACAGTGCAGCACTGCCTCAGCACTGACGCTCTGACAGTGCAGCGCTCCCTCAGTACTGCCCCTCCGACAGTGCAGCACTCCCTCAGTACTGCCCCTCCGACAGTGCAGCACTGCCTCAGTACTGCCCCGCCAACAGTGCAGCACTGCCTCAGCACTGACGCTCTGACAGTGCAGAGCTCCCTCAGTACTGCTCCGCCAACAGTGCAGCACTCCCTCAGTACTGCCCCTCCGACAGTGCAGCACTCCCTCAGTACTGCCCCTCCGACAGTACAGCACTCTCTCAGTCCATCACTGTAGTGTCAGCCTGGATTGTGTGCTCAAGGTTCTGAAGTGGTAATTTGTCCCTTGACTAACTGACTCAAAGCTGAGAGTGATTACCCATTGGTGGGTTAGATAATGATTATCTCCTGTGTAATCATTCCGGGTATGTGGCTTTTGACAATTCAACAAGACAATTTAAATCGCCTCTTTATGATGTTACAGCTCCCTGTGTTACTGATTGTATCTCTACTGATGTTAATCCAGTTCCCTCACACTGTCACTCAGTAACCCCTCTCCCCCCAGCAACCTGTGTTACTGATTGTATCTCTACCGATGTTAATCCAGCTCCCTCACACTGTCACTCAGTAACCCCTCTCCCCCCATCCCCCTGTGTTACTGATTGTATCTCTACTGATGTTAATCCAGCTCCCTCACATTGTCACTCAGTAACACCTTGCCCCAGCGCCCTGTGTTACTGACTGTATCTCTACCGATGTTATTCCAGCTCCCTCACACTGTCACTCAGTAACCCCTCTCCCCTAGCGCCCTGTGTTACTGACTGTATCTCTACCGATGTTATTCCAGCTCCCTCACACTGTCACTCAGTAACCCCTCTCCCCCCAGCGCCCTGTGTTACTAACTGTATCTCTGCTGATGTTAATTCAGCTCCCTCACACTGTCACTCAGTAACCCCTCTCCCCCCAGCACCCTGTGTTACTGACTGTATCTCTACCGATGTTAATCCAGCTCCCTCACACTGTCACTCAGTAACCCCTCTCCCCCCAGCACCCTGTGTTACTGACTGTATCTCTACCGATGTTAATCCAGCTCCCTCACACTGTCACTCAGTAACCACTCTCCCCTAGCGCCCTGTGTTACTGATTGTATCTCTACCGATGTTAATCCAGCTCCCTCACACTGTCACTCAGTAACCCCTCTCCCTTCAGCGCCCTGTGTTACTGACTGTATCTCTACCGATGTTATTCCAGCTCCCTCACACTGTCACTCAGTAACCACTCTCCCTCCAGCAACCTGTGTTACTGATTGTATCTCTACTGATGTTAATCCAGCTCCCTCACACTGTCACTCAGTAACCCCTCTCCCCCCAGCGCCCTGTGTTACTGACTGTATCTCTACTGATGTTAATCCAGCTCCCTCACACTGTCACTCAGTAACCCCTCTCCCCCCAGCGCCCTGTGTTACTGACTGTATCTCTACTGATGTTAATCCAGCTCCCTCACACTGTCACTCAGTAACCACTCTCCCTCCAGCAACCTGTGTTACTGATTGTATCTCTACTGATGTTAATCCGGCTCCCTCACACTGTCACTCAGTAACCACTCTCCCTCCAGCAACCTGTGTTACTGATTGTATCTCTACTGATGTTAATCCGGCTCCCTAACACTGTCACTCAGTAACCCCTCTCCCCTAGCGCCCTGTGTTACTGATTGTATCTCTACTGATGTTAATCCAGCTCCCTCACACTGTCACTCAGTAACCACTCTCAGGTGTCCAGTGGCAGCAGTTTGCTATGCCCCTCAGTATTTGAAGTTAGGTGTGAGAGCTGAGGGGCTCTGAGGGGAGGTGTCACACTGGGTGCACCTCACACATACAAGCAGGGCAAACACACGGGAGACAGAACTAGATGATGCAGCATGGGGCTGTCAGATGACAGACTCTCGTTATGTCAGGAAGTTCAGTCTTCATTTATGAACACACTCACAAAACTAAATGGCTAAGTACTAACCCTCCATTGCAGAGAACTAACCTGTCAGATTATGCTCGTGCCTCTTGAGCTGTCAGAGGTCTAGCCACGAAGCTTCAACTACCGTCATGTGACCAGGAGGATGTCTGCAGACTACAGAGCAAGGCGACAAGTCCGAGCTGACGAGAACGGGCCCAAGTTTTCGAGTGGCTGTCTTCCTGACACTGATCTAATGTAATGCAGCTCCCAGTGAGTCCCTGTCACATGCCTCAGCTCTCCCTCAGCCTGTGCCAAACTCCACCCCTGAGCCTTTGTCCTTCATTCCACTGCTACCAGCTCACACACATACACACACACACATACACAGTCCACTCTGCACCAGGCCAGCTGCCAGCTTCAGGGCACCCAGTGACACAGTGGGAAGGGAACGAGGCAATGGGTAAGGGGCAAAGTGACAGAAGTGGGGTTGACGGGGTGGGGACTGAAATCCCAGCACTTACAGTGAGCATTTCATTGATCTGGGACTCTACATTTGTTTCAACAATTGACAACAAATACGATGAGTTCATCTTGAATCTGATTGCGATACACCCTTTCAGAGCAGAATCGATTAATTATTAATCACACTTCTCAACGCAACCACTTGAGTGAAATTCACCACGTTAATAGCTTGAGTTTTACTTGGGAGATATTGCCATGTGCATATCAATACACAGCCTCTCCGACAAATACACACCCTTACATTCATACACAGCCTCTCCGACAAATACACACCCTTACATTCATACACAGCCTCTCCGACAAATACACACCCTTACATTCATACACAGCCTCTCCGACAAATACACACCCTAACATTCATACACAGCCTCTCCGACAAATACACACCCTTACATTCATACACAGCCTCTCCGACAAATACACACCCTTACATTCATACACAGCCTCTCCGACAAATACACACCCTTACATTCATACACAGCCTCTCCGACAAATACACACCCTTATATTCATACACAGCCTCTCCGACAAATACACACCCTTACATTCATACACAGCCTCTCCGACAAATACACACCCTTACATTCATACACAGCCTCTCCGACAAATACACACCCTTACATTCATACACAGCCTCTCCGACAAATACACACCCTTACATTCATACACAGCCTCTCCGACAAATACACACCCTTACATTCATACACAGCCTCTCCGACAAATACACACCCTCACATTCATACACAGCCTCTCCGACAAATACACACCCTTACATTCATACACAGCCTCTCCGACAAATACACACCCTTACATTCATACACAGCCTCTCCGACAAATACACACCCTCACATTCATACAGAGCCTCTCCGACAAATACACACCCTCACATTCATACACAGCCTCTCCGACAAATACACACCCTTACATTCATACACAGCCTCTCCGACAAATACACACCCTCACATTCATACACAGCCTCTCCGACAAATACACACCCTCACATTCATACACAGCCTCTCCGACAAATACACACCCTTACATTCATACACAGCCTCTCCGACAAATACACACCCTTACATTCATACACAGCCTCTCCGACAAATACACACCCTTACATTCATACACAGCCTCTCCGACAAATACACACCCTTACATTCATACACAGCCTCTCCGACAAATACACACTTTTACATTCATACACAGCCTCTCCGACAAATACACACCCTTACATTCACACACAGCCTCTCCGACAAATACACACCCTTACATTCACACACAGCCTCTCCGACAAATACACACCCTTACATTCACGCACAGCCTCTCCGACAAATACACATCCTTACATTCACACACAGCCTCTCCGACAAATACACACCCTTACATTCACACACAGCCTCTCCGACAAATACACACCCTTAAATTCATACACAGCCTCTCCAACAAATACACATCCTGACATTCATACACAGCCTCTCCAACAAATACACACTTTTACATTCATACACAGCCTCTCCGACAAATACACACTTTTACATTCATACAAAGCCTCTCCAACAAATAAACACTTTTACATTCATACACAGCCTCTTCGACAAATACACACTTTTACATTCATACACAGCCTCTCCGACAAATACACACTTTTACAATCATACACAGCCTCTCCGACAAATACTCACCCTGACATTCATACACAGCCTCTGTGACAAATACACACTTTTACACTCATACACAGCCTCTCCGACAAATACACACCCTGACATTCATACACAGCCTCTCTGACAAATACATACTTTTACACTCATACACAGCCTCTCCGACAAATACACACCCTTACATTCACACACAGCCTCTCTGACAATTACACGCTTTTACACTCATACACAGCCTGTCTGACAAATACACACCTTGACATTCATACACAGCCTCTCCGACAAATACACACTTAAGCATTCATACACAGCTTCCCTAACAAATACACATCCTTACACTCATACACAGCCCCTCCGACAAATACACACTTATGCATTCATACACAGCTTCCCTAACAAATACACATCCTTACATTCATACACAGCCTCTCCGACAAATACACGCTCTATCATTCACACACAGCCTCTCCGACAAATACACACCCTTTCATTCATACATAGCCTCTCCGAAAAGTACACACCCTTACATTCATACACAGCCTCTCCAACAAATACTCACCCTGACATTCATACACAGCCTCTGCGACAAATACACACCCTTACATTCACACACAGCCTCTCCAACAAATACACACCCTTACATTCATACACAGCCTCTCCGACAAATACACACTTTTACACTCATACACAGAATCTCAGACAAATGCACACCCTTCCATACATACACATCCTCTCCGACAAATACACACCCTTACATTCACACACAGCCTTTCCAACAAATACACACCCTTACATTCATACACAGCCTCTCCGACAAATACACATCCTTACATTCATACACAGCCTCTCTGACAAATACACACTTTTACATTCATACACAGCCTCTCCAACAAATACTCACCCTGACATTCATGCACAGCCTCTGCGACAAATACACACCCTTACATTCACACACAGCCTCTCCAACAAATACACACCCTTACATTCATACACAGCCTCTCCGACAAATACACATCCTTACATTCATACACAACCTCTACGACAAATACACACTTTTACACTCATACACAGACTCTCAGACAAATGCACACCCTTCCATACATACACATCCTCTCCGACAAATACATACCCTTACATTCACACACAGCCTTTCCAACAAATACACACCCTTACATTCATACACAGCCTCTCCGACAAATACACATCCTTACATTCATACACAGCCTCTCTGACAAATACACACTTTTACATTCATACACAGCCTCTCCGACAAATACATACTTTTACACTCATACACAGCCTCTCTGACAAATACACATCCTTACATTCATACAGAGCCTCTCCAACAAATACTCACACTGACATTCATACACAGCCTCTCCAACAAATACTCACCCTGACATTCATACACCGCCTCATCCGACAAATACACACCCTTACATTCATACACAGCCTCTCCAACAAATACTCACCCTGACATTCATACACAGCCTCTCCGACAAATACACACCCTTACAGTCATACACAGCCTCTCCGACAAATACACACCCTTACATTCATACACAGCCTCTCCGACAATTACACACCCTTACATTCGTACACTGTGTCTCCGACAAATACACACCCTTACATTCATACACAGCTTCTCTGACGAATACACACCCTTAAATTAACACACAGCCTCTCCGACAAATACACACCCTTACATTCGTACACAGCCTCGATGACAAATACACACTTTTACACTCAAACACAGCCTCTCCGACAAATACACAACCTTACATTCATACACAGCTTCTCTGACAAATACACACCGTTAATTAACACACAGCCTCTCCGACAAATACACACCCTTACATTCGTACACAGCCTCTATGACAAATACACACTTTTACACTCATACACAGCCCCTCCGACAAATACACACCCTTATATTCATACACAGCTTCTCTGACAAATACACACCCTTATATTCATACACAGCTTCTCCGACAAATGCACATCCTTATATTCATACACAGACTCTCCGACAAATACACGCCCTTACATTCGTCCACAGCCTCTCCGACAAATACACACCCTTACATTCGTACACAGCCTCGATGACAAATACACACTTTTACACTCATACACAGCCTCTCCGACAAATACACACCCTTACATTCGTACACAGCCTCTATGACAAATACACACTTTTACACTCATACACAGCCCCTCCGACAAATACACACTTATGCATTCATACACAGCTTCTCTAACAAATACACATCCTTACATTCATACACAGCCTCTCCAACAAATACTCACCCTTACATTCATACACAGCCTCTCCAACAAATACACACCCTTACATTCATACACAGCCTCTCCGACAAATACACGCTCTATCATTCACACACAGCCTCTCCGACAAATACACATCCTTACATTCATACACAACCTCTACGACAAATACACACTTTTACACTCATACACAGACTCTCAGACAAATGCACACCCTTCCATACATACACATCCTCTCCGACAAATACACACCCTTACATTCACACACAGCCTTTCCAACAAATACACACCCTTACATTCATACACAGCCTCTCCGACAAACACACACCCTTACATTCATACACAGCCTCTCTGACAAATAAACACTTTTACATTCATACACAGCCTCTCCGACAAATACAGACTTTTACACTCCTACACAGCCTCTCTGACAAATACACACCGTTACATTCATCCACAGCCTCTCTGACAATTACACTCTTTTACGCTGATACACAGCCTATCCAACAAATACACACCCTTACATTCATACACACCCTTTCATTCGTACACAGCCTCTATGACAAATACACACTTTTACACTCATACACAGCCTCTCCGACAAATAAACACCCTGACATTCATACACAGCCTCTCTGCCAAATACATACTTTTACATTCATACACAACCTCTACGACAAATACACACTTTTACACTCATACACAGACACTCAGACAAATACACACCCTTCCATACATACACATCCTCTCCGACAAATACACACCCTTACATTCACACACAGCCTTTCCAACAAATACACACCCTCACATTCATACACAGCCTCTCCGACAAATACACATCCTTACATTCATACACAGCCTCTCTGACAAATACACACTTTTACATTCATACACAGCCTCTCTGACAAATACATACTTTTACACTCATACACAGCCTCTCTGACAAATACACATCCTTACATTCATACACAACCTCTCCGACAAATACACACCCTTTCATTCGTACACAGCCTCTCTGACAAATACACACCCTTACATTCATACAAATCGTCTCCGACAAATGTACACTTTTACATACATACACAGCCTCTCTGACAAATACACACTTTTACATACATCCACAGCGTCTCTGACAAATACACACTTTTACAGTTATACGCAGCCCCTCCGACAAATACACACCCTTACATACATACACAGCCTCTCCGACAAATATACACTTTTAAACTGATACACAGCCTCTCCGACAAATACACACCCTCACATTCACACACAGCCTCTCTGACAAATACACACTTTTACACTCATACACAGCCTCTCCGACAAATACACACTTTTGCATTCATACTCAGCTTCTCTGACAAATACACACCTTTACATTGATACACAGCCTCTCCAACAAATACTAACCCTGACATTCATACACAGCCTCTGCGACAAATACACACTTTTACACTCATACACAGCCTCTCCGACAAATACACACCCTGACATTCAAACACAGCCTCTCTGACAAATACATACTTTTACATTCATACACAGCCCCTCCGACAAATACACACTTATGCATTCATACACAGCTTCTCTAACAAATACACATCCTTACATTCATACACAGCCTCTCCAACAAATACACACCCTTACATTCATACACAGCCTCTCCGACAAATACACGCTCTATCATTCACACACAGCCTCTCCGACAAATACACATCCTTACATTCATACACAACCTCTACGACAAATACACACTTTTACACTCATACACAGACTCTCAGACAAATGCACACCCTTCCATACATACACATCCTCTCCGACAAATAAACACCCTTACATTCATACACAGCCTCTCTGACAAATAAACACCCTTACATTCATACAAATCCTCTCCGACAAATGCACACTTTTACATACATCCACAGCGTCTCTGACAAATACACACTTTTACAGTTATACGCAGCCCCTCCGACAAATACACACCCTTACATTCATACACAGCCTCTCCGACAAATATACACTTTTAAACTGATACACAGCCTCTCCGGCAAATACACACCGTTACATTCATACACAGCCTCTCTGACAAATACACACTTTTAAACTCATACACAGCCTCTCCGACAAATACACACTTTTGCATTCATACTCAGCTTCTCTGACAAATACACACCTTTACATTGATACACAGCCTCTCCAACAAATACTCACCCTGACATTCAAACACAGCCTCTGCGACAAATACACACTTTTACACTCATACACAGCCTCTCCGAAAAATACACACCCTGACATTCAAACACAGCCTCTCTGACAAATACATACTTTTACATTCATATACAGCCTCTCCGACAATTACACACCCTTACATTCGTACACTGCGTCTCCGACAAATACACAACCTTACATTCATACACAGCCTCTATGACAAATAGACACTTTTACACTCATACACAGCCCCTCCGACAAATGCACACTTATGCATTCATACACAGCTTCTCTAACAAATACACATCCTTACATTCATACACAGCCTCTCCAACAAATACTCACCCTTACATTCATACACAGCCTCTCCAACAAATACACACCCTTACATTCGTACACAGCCTCTCCGACAAATACACGCTCTATCATTCACACACAGCCTCTCCGACAAATACACATCCTTACATTCATGCACAACCTCTACGACAAATACACACTTTTACACTCATACACAGACTCTCAGACAAATGCACACCCTTCCATACATACACATCCTCTCCGACAAATACACACCCTTACATTCACACACAGCCTTTCCAACAAATACACACCCTTACATTCATACACAGCCTCTCCGACAAACACACATCCTTACATTCATACACAGCCTCTCTGACAAATAAACACTTTTACATTCATACACAGCCTCTCCGACAAATACAGACTTTTACACTCATACACAGCCTCTCCAACAAATACACACCGTTACATTCATCCACAGCCTCTCTGACAATTACACTCTTTTACGCTGATACACAGCCTCTCCAACAAATACACACCCTTACATTCATACACAGCCTCTCTGACAAATACACACCCTTACATTCATACAAATCGTCTCCGACAAATGTACATTTTTACACACATACACAGCCTCTCTGACAAATACACACTTTTACACTTATACGCAGCCCCTCAGACAAATACACACCCTTACATTCATACACAGCCTCTCCGACAAATAAACACCCTTACATTCATACACAGCCTCTCTGACAAATACACACCCTTACATTCATACAAATCCTCTCCGACAAATGCACACTTTTACATACATACACAGCCTCTCTGACAAATACACACTTTTACAGTTATACGCAGCCCCGCCGACAAATACACACCCTTACATTCATACACAGCATCTCCGACAAATATACACTTTTAAACTGATACACAGCCTCTCCGACAAATACACACCCTCACATTCACACACAGCCTCTCTGACAAATACACTCCCTTACACTCATACACAGCCTCACCGACAAATACACACCGTTACATTCATACACAGCCTCTCTGACAAATACACACTTTTACACTCATACACGGCCTCTCCGACAAATACACACTTTTGCATTCATACTCAGCTTCTCTGACAAATACACACCTTTACATTGATACACAGCCTCTCCAACAAATACTCACCCTGACATTCATACACAGCCTCAGCGACAAATACACACTTTTACAATAATACACAGCCTCTCCGACAAATACACACCCTGACATTCATACACAGCCTCTCCGACAAATACAGACTTTTACACTCATACACAGCCTCTCCGACAAATACACACCCTGACATTCATACACAGCCTCTCTGACAAATACATACTTTTACACTCATACACAGCCTCTCTGACAAATACACATCCTTACATTCATACAGAGCCTCTCCAACAAATACTCACACTGACATTCATACACAGCCTCTCCAACAAATATTCACCCTGACATTCATACACAGACTCTCCAACAAATACTCTCTCTGACATTCATACACAGCTTCTCCGACAAGTACAAACTCTTACATTCATACACAGCCTCTCCGACAAATACTCACCCTGACATTCATACACAGCCTCTCCAACAAATACTCACCCTGACATTCATACACCGCCTCTCCGACAAATACACACCCTTACATTCATACACAGCCTCTCCAACAAATACTCACCCTGACAATCATACACAGCCTCTCCGACAAATACACACCCTTACAGTCATACACAGCCTCTCTGACAATTACACTCTTTTACGCTGATACACAGCCTCTCCGACAAATACACACCCTTTCATTCGTACACAGCCTCGATGACAAGTACACACTTTTACATACATACACAGCCTCTCTGACAAATACACACTTTTACACTTATACGCAGCCCCTCCGACAAATACACTTCCTTACATTC
Source organism: Heterodontus francisci (assembly GCF_036365525.1). Lineage (NCBI taxonomy): Eukaryota > Metazoa > Chordata > Chondrichthyes > Heterodontiformes > Heterodontidae > Heterodontus > Heterodontus francisci. Next base: position 12,534,057 of record NC_090384.1, on the reverse strand, counting down.
ATACACAGCCTCTCCGACAAATAAACACCCTTACATTCATACACAGCCTCTCTGACAAATACACACCCTTACCTTCACACACAGCCTCTCCGACAAACACACTCCCTTACACTCATACACAGCCTCTCCGACAAATACACACCCTTACATTCATATACAGCCTCTCTGACAAATACACACTTTTACACTCATACACAGCCTCTCCGACAAATACACACTTTTGCATTCATACTCAGCTTCTCTGACAAATACACACCTTTACATTGATACACAGCCTCTCCAACAAATACTCACCCTGACATTCATACACAGCCTCTGCGACAAATACACACTTTTACACTCATACACAGCCTCTCCGACAAATACACACCCTTACATTCATACACAGCCTCTCTGACAATTACACTCTTTTACACTCATACACAGCCTCTCCGACAAATTAACACCCTTCCATTCATACACAGCCTCTCTGACAAATACACACTTTTACACTTATACGCAGCCCCTCCGACAAATACACACCCTTACATTCATACACAGCCTCTCTGACAAATACACACCCTTACATTCACACCCCTTACATTCACACACAGCCTCTCCGACAAACACACTCCCTTACACTCATACACAGCCTCTCCGACAAATACACAGCCTTACATTCATATACAGCCTCTCTGACAAATACACACTTTTACACTCATACACAGCCTCTCCGACAAATACACACTTTTGCATTCATACACAGCCTCTCCGACAAATACACACCCTTACATTCATATACAGCCTCTCTGACAAATACACACTTTTACACTCATACACAGCCTCTCCGACAAATACACACTTTTGCATTCATACTCAGCTTCTCTGACAAATACACACCTTTACATTGATACACAGCCTCTCCAACAAATACTCACCCTGACATTCATACACAGCCTCTGCGACAAATACACACTTTTACACTCATACACAGCCTCTCCGACAAATACACACCCTTACATTCATACACAGCCTCTGCAACAAATACACACTTTTAGACTCATACACAGCCTCTCCGACAAATACACACCCTGACATTCATACACAGCCTCTCTGACAAATACATACTTTTACACTCATACACAGCCTGTCCGACAAATACACACCCTTACATTCATACACAGCCTCTCCGACAATTACACACCCTTACATTCGTACACAGCGTCTCCGACAAATAAACACCCTTACATTCATACACAGCCTCTCTGACAAATACACACCCTTACATTCATACAAATCCTCTCCGACAAATGCACACTTTTACATACATACACAGCCTCTCTGACAAATAAACACTTTTGCAGTTATACGCAGCCCCTCCGACAAATACACACCCTGACATTCATACACAGCCTCTCCGACAAATATACACTTTTAAACTGATACACAGCCTCTCCGACAAATACACACCCTCACATTCACACACAGCCTCTCTGACAAATACACTCCCTTACACTCATACACAGCCTCTCCGACAAATACACACCCTGACATTCATACACAGCCTTTCTGACAAATACATACTTTTACACTCATACACAGCCTCTCTGACAAATACACATCCTTACATTCATACAGAGCCTCTCCAACAAATACTCACACTGACATTCATACACAGCCTCTCCAACAAATATTCACCCTGACATTCATACACAAACTCTCCAACAAATACTCTCTCTGACATTCATACACAGCTTCTCCGACAAGTACACACCCTTACATTCATACACAGCCTCTCCGACAAATACTCACCCTGACATTCATACACAGCCTCTCCAACAAATACTCACCCTGACATTCATACACCGCCTCTCCGACAAATACACACCCTTACATTCATACACAGCCTCTCCAACAAATACTCACCCTGACAATCGTACACAGCCTCTCCGACAAATACACTCTTTTACACTCATACACAGCCTCTCCGACAAATTAACACCCTTCCATTCATACACAGCCTCTCTGACAAATACACACTTTTACACTTATACGCAGCCTCTCCGACAAATACACACCTTTACATTGATACACAGCCTCTCCAACAAATACTCACACTGACATTCATACACAGCCTCTGCGACTAATACACACTTTTACAGTCATACACAGCCTCTCCGACAAATACACACCCTTACATTCATACACTGCCTCTGCGACAAATACACACTTTTACACTCATACACAGCCTCTCCGACAAATACACACCCTGACATTCATACACAGCCTCTCTGACAAATACATACTTTTACACTCATACACAGCCTGTCCGACAAATACACACCCTTACATTCAAACACAGCCTCTCCGACAATTACACACCCTTACATTCGTACACAGCGTCTCCGACAAATACACACCCTTACATTCATACACAGCTTCTCTGACAAATACACAACCTTAAATTAACACACAGCCTCTCCGACAAATACACACCCTTACATTCGGACACAGCCTCGATGACAAATACACACTTTTACACTCAGACACAGCCTCTCCGACAAATACACAACCTTACATTCATACACAGCTTATCTGACAAATACACACCGTTAATGAACACACAGCCTCTCCGACAAATACACACCCTTACATTCGTACACAGCCTCCATGACAAATACACACCTTTACACTCATACACAGCCCCTCCGACAAATGCACACCCTTATATTCATACACAGCTTCTCCGACAAATACACACCCTTCTTTTCATACACAGCTTCTCCGACAAATGCACATCCTTACATTCATACACAGACTCTCCGACAAATACACACCCTTAGATTCATACACAGCCTCTCCAAAAAATACACACCCTTACATTCATACACAACCTCTACGACAAATACACACTTTTACACTCATACACAGACTCTCCGACAAATACACATCCTTACATTCATACACAGACTCTCCGACAAATACACACCCTTATATTCATACACAGCTTCTCCGACAAATGCACATCCTTATATTCATACACAGACTCTCCGACAAATACACGCTCTGTCATTCATACACAGCCTCTCCGACAATTACACACACTTACATTCGTACACAGCCTCTCCGACAAATACACACCCTTACATTCGTACACAGCCTCGATGACAAATACACACTTTTACACTCATACACAGCCTCTCCGACAAATACACAACCTTACATTCATATACAGCGTCTCTGACTAATACACACCGTTAATAAACAAACAGCCTCTCCGACAAATACACACCCTTACATTCGTACACAGCCTCTCCGACAAATACACACCCTTTCATTCAGACACAGCCTCTATGACAAATACACACTTTTACACTCATACACAGCCTCTCCGACAAATAAACACCCTTACATTCATACACAGCCTCTCTGACAAATACACACCCTTACATTCATACACAGCCTCTCTGACAAATAAACACCCTTACATTCATACACAGCCTCTCTGACAAATACACACCCTTACATTCATACAAATCCTCTCCGACAAATGCACACTTTTACATACATACACAGCCTCTCTGACAAATACACACTTTTACAGTTATACGCAGCCCCTCCGACAAATACACACCCTTACATTCATACACAGCCTCTCCGACAAATATACACTTTTAAACTGATACACAGCCTCTCCGACAAATACACACCCTCACATTCACACACAGCCTCTCTGACAAATACACACTTTTACACTCATACACAGCCTCTCTGACAAATACACACTTTTGCATTCATACTCAGCTTCTCTGACAAATACACACCTTTACATTGATACACAGCCTCTCCAACAAATACTCACCCTGACAATCATACACAGCCTCTCCGACAAACACACACCCTTACAGTCATACACAGCCTCTCTGACAATTACACTCTATTACGCTGATACACAGCCTCTCCGACAAATACACACCCTTTCATTCGTACACAGCCTCGATGACAAATACACACTTTTACATTCATACACAGCCTCTCCGACAAATACACACCCTTTCATTCGTACACAGCCTCGATGACAAATACACACTTTTACACTCATACACAGCCTCTCTGACAAATACACACCCTTACATTCATACAAATCCTCTCCGACAAATGCACACTTTTACATACATACACAGCCTCTCTGACAAATACACACTTTTACACTTATACGCAGCCCCTCCGACAAATACACATCCTTACATTCAAACACAGCCTCTCCGACAAATACACACCCTTACCTTCACACACAGCCTCTCCGACAAACACACTCCCTTACACTCATACACAGCCTCTCCGACAAATACACACCCTTACATTCATATACAGCCTCTCTGACAAATACACACTTTTACACTCATACACAGCCTCTCCGACAAATACACACTTTTGCATTCATACTCAGCTTCTCTGACAAATACACACCTTTACATTGATACACAGCCTCTCCAACAAATACTCACCCTGACATTCATACACAGCCTCTGCGACAAATACACACTTTTACACTCATACACAGCCTCTCTGACAAATACACACCCTTACATTCATACAAATCCTCTCCGACAAATGCACACTTTTACATACATACACAGCCTCTCTGACAAATACACACTTTTACAGTTATACGCAGCCCCTCCGACAAATACACACCCTTACATTCATACACAGCCTCTCCGACAAATAAACACCCTTACATTCATACACAGCCTCTCTGACAAATACACACCCTTACATTCATACAAATCCTCTCCGACAAATGCACACTTTTACATACATACACAGCCTCTCTGACAAATACACACTTTTACAGTTATACGCAGCCCCGCCGACAAATACACACCCTTACATTCATACACAGCATCTCCGACAAATATACACTTTTAAACTGATACACAGCCTCTCCGACAAATACACACCCTCACATTCACACACAGCCTCTCTGACAAATACACTCCCTTACACTCATACACAGCCTCACCGACAAATACACACCGTTACATTCATACACAGCCTCTCTGACAAATACACACTTTTACACTCATACACGGCCTCTCCGACAAATACACACTTTTGCATTCATACTCAGCTTCTCTGACAAATACACACCTTTACATTGATACACAGCCTCTCCAACAAATACTCACCCTGACATTCATACACAGCCTCAGCGACAAATACACACTTTTACAATAATACACAGCCTCTCCGACAAATACACACCCTGACATTCATACACAGCCTCTCCGACAAATACAGACTTTTACACTCATACACAGCCTCTCCGACAAATACACACCCTGACATTCATACACAGCCTCTCTGACAAATACATACTTTTACACTCATACACAGCCTCTCTGACAAATACACATCCTTACATTCATACAGAGCCTCTCCAACAAATACTCACACTGACATTCATACACAGCCTCTCCAACAAATATTCACCCTGACATTCATACACAGACTCTCCAACAAATACTCTCTCTGACATTCATACACAGCTTCTCCGACAAGTACAAACTCTTACATTCATACACAGCCTCTCCGACAAATACTCACCCTGACATTCATACACAGCCTCTCCAACAAATACTCACCCTGACATTCATACACCGCCTCTCCGACAAATACACACCCTTACATTCATACACAGCCTCTCCAACAAATACTCACCCTGACAATCATACACAGCCTCTCCGACAAATACACACCCTTACAGTCATACACAGCCTCTCTGACAATTACACTCTTTTACGCTGATACACAGCCTCTCCGACAAATACACACCCTTTCATTCGTACACAGCCTCGATGACAAGTACACACTTTTACATACATACACAGCCTCTCTGACAAATACACACTTTTACACTTATACGCAGCCCCTCCGACAAATACACTTCCTTACATTCATACACAGCCTCTCCGACAAATAAACACCCTTACATTCATACACAGCCTCTCTGACAAATACACACCCTTACCTTCACACACAGCCTCTCCGACAAACACACTCCCTTACACTCATACACAGCCTCTCCGACAAATACACACCCTTACATTCATATACAGCCTCTCTGACAAATACACACTTTTACACTCATACACAGCCTCTCCGACAAATACACACTTTTGCATTCATACTCAGCTTCTCTGACAAATACACACCTTTACATTGATACACAGCCTCTCCAACAAATACTCACCCTGACATTCATACACAGCCTCTGCGACAAATACACACTTTTACACTCATACACAGCCTCTCCGACAAATACACACCCTTACATTCATACACAGCCTCTCTGACAATTACACTCTTTTACACTCATACACAGCCTCTCCGACAAATTAACACCCTTCCATTCATACACAGCCTCTCTGACAAATACACACTTTTACACTTATACGCAGCCCCTCCGACAAATACACACCCTTACATTCATACACAGCCTCTCTGACAAATACACACCCTTACATTCACACCCCTTACATTCACACACAGCCTCTCCGACAAACACACTCCCTTACACTCATACACAGCCTCTCCGACAAATACACAGCCTTACATTCATATACAGCCTCTCTGACAAATACACACTTTTACACTCATACACAGCCTCTCCGACAAATACACACTTTTGCATTCATACACAGCCTCTCCGACAAATACACACCCTTACATTCATATACAGCCTCTCTGACAAATACACACTTTTACACTCATACACAGCCTCTCCGACAAATACACACTTTTGCATTCATACTCAGCTTCTCTGACAAATACACACCTTTACATTGATACACAGCCTCTCCAACAAATACTCACCCTGACATTCATACACAGCCTCTGCGACAAATACACACTTTTACACTCATACACAGCCTCTCCGACAAATACACACCCTTACATTCATACACAGCCTCTGCAACAAATACACACTTTTAGACTCATACACAGCCTCTCCGACAAATACACACCCTGACATTCATACACAGCCTCTCTGACAAATACATACTTTTACACTCATACACAGCCTGTCCGACAAATACACACCCTTACATTCATACACAGCCTCTCCGACAATTACACACCCTTACATTCGTACACAGCGTCTCCGACAAATAAACACCCTTACATTCATACACAGCCTCTCTGACAAATACACACCCTTACATTCATACAAATCCTCTCCGACAAATGCACACTTTTACATACATACACAGCCTCTCTGACAAATAAACACTTTTGCAGTTATACGCAGCCCCTCCGACAAATACACACCCTGACATTCATACACAGCCTCTCCGACAAATATACACTTTTAAACTGATACACAGCCTCTCCGACAAATACACACCCTCACATTCACACACAGCCTCTCTGACAAATACACTCCCTTACACTCATACACAGCCTCTCCGACAAATACACACCCTGACATTCATACACAGCCTTTCTGACAAATACATACTTTTACACTCATACACAGCCTCTCTGACAAATACACATCCTTACATTCATACAGAGCCTCTCCAACAAATACTCACACTGACATTCATACACAGCCTCTCCAACAAATATTCACCCTGACATTCATACACAAACTCTCCAACAAATACTCTCTCTGACATTCATACACAGCTTCTCCGACAAGTACACACCCTTACATTCATACACAGCCTCTCCGACAAATACTCACCCTGACATTCATACACAGCCTCTCCAACAAATACTCACCCTGACATTCATACACCGCCTCTCCGACAAATACACACCCTTACATTCATACACAGCCTCTCCAACAAATACTCACCCTGACAATCGTACACAGCCTCTCCGACAAATACACTCTTTTACACTCATACACAGCCTCTCCGACAAATTAACACCCTTCCATTCATACACAGCCTCTCTGACAAATACACACTTTTACACTTATACGCAGCCTCTCCGACAAATACACACCTTTACATTGATACACAGCCTCTCCAACAAATACTCACACTGACATTCATACACAGCCTCTGCGACTAATACACACTTTTACAGTCATACACAGCCTCTCCGACAAATACACACCCTTACATTCATACACTGCCTCTGCGACAAATACACACTTTTACACTCATACACAGCCTCTCCGACAAATACACACCCTGACATTCATACACAGCCTCTCTGACAAATACATACTTTTACACTCATACACAGCCTGTCCGACAAATACACACCCTTACATTCAAACACAGCCTCTCCGACAATTACACACCCTTACATTCGTACACAGCGTCTCCGACAAATACACACCCTTACATTCATACACAGCTTCTCTGACAAATACACAACCTTAAATTAACACACAGCCTCTCCGACAAATACACACCCTTACATTCGGACACAGCCTCGATGACAAATACACACTTTTACACTCAGACACAGCCTCTCCGACAAATACACAACCTTACATTCATACACAGCTTATCTGACAAATACACACCGTTAATGAACACACAGCCTCTCCGACAAATACACACCCTTACATTCGTACACAGCCTCCATGACTAATACACACCTTTACACTCATACACAGCCCCTCCGACAAATACACACCCTTATATTCATACACAGCTTCTCCGACAAATACACACCCTTCTTTTCATACACAGCTTCTCCGACAAATGCACATCCTTACATTCATACACAGACTCTCCGACAAATACACACCCTTAGATTCATACACAGCCTCTCCAAAAAATACACACCCTTACATTCATACACAACCTCTACGACAAATACACACTTTTACACTCATACACAGACTCTCCGACAAATACACATCCTTACATTCATACACAGACTCTCCGACAAATACTCACCCTGACATTCATACACAGCCTCTCCAACAAATACTCACCCTGACATTCATACACCGCCTCTCCGACAAATACACACCCTTACATTCATACACAGCCTCTCCAACAAATACTCACCCTGACAATCGTACACAGCCTCTCCGACAAATACACTCTTTTACACTCATACACAGCCTCTCCGACAAATTAACACCCTTCCATTCATACACAGCCTCTCTGACAAATACACACTTTTACACTTATACGCAGCCTCTCCGACAAATACACACCTTTACATTGATACACAGCCTCTCCAACAAATACTCACACTGACATTCATACACAGCCTCTGCGACTAATACACACTTTTACAGTCATACACAGCCTCTCCGACAAATACACACCCTTACATTCATACACTGCCTCTGCGACAAATACACACTTTTACACTCATACACAGCCTCTCCGACAAATACACACCCTGACATTCATACACAGCCTCTCTGACAAATACATACTTTTACACTCATACACAGCCTGTCCGACAAATACACACCCTTACATTCAAACACAGCCTCTCCGACAATTACACACCCTTACATTCGTACACAGCGTCTCCGACAAATACACACCCTTACATTCATACACAGCTTCTCTGACAAATACACAACCTTAAATTAACACACAGCCTCTCCGACAAATACACACCTTTACATTGATACACAGCCTCTCCAACAAATACTCACACTGACATTCATACACAGCCTCTGCGACTAATACACACTTTTACAGTCATACACAGCCTCTCCGACAAATACACACCCTTACATTCATACACTGCCTCTGCGACAAATACACACTTTTACACTCATACACAGCCTCTCCGACAAATACACACCCTGACATTCATACACAGCCTCTCTGACAAATACATACTTTTACACTCATACACAGCCTGTCCGACAAATACACACCCTTACATTCAAACACAGCCTCTCCGACAATTACACACCCTTACATTCGTACACAGCGTCTCCGACAAATACACACCCTTACATTCATACACAGCTTCTCTGACAAATACACAACCTTAAATTAACACACAGCCTCTCCGACAAATACACACCCTTACATTCGGACACAGCCTCGATGACAAATACACACTTTTACACTCAGACACAGCCTCTCCGACAAATACACAACCTTACATTCATACACAGCTTATCTGACAAATACACACCGTTAATGAACACACAGCCTCTCCGACAAATACACACCCTTACATTCGTACACAGCCTCCATGACTAATACACACCTTTACACTCATACACAGCCCCTCCGACAAATACACACCCTTATATTCATACACAGCTTCTCCGACAAATACACACCCTTCTTTTCATACACAGCTTCTCCGACAAATGCACATCCTTACATTCATACACAGACTCTCCGACAAATACACACCCTTAGATTCATACACAGCCTCTCCAAAAAATACACACCCTTACATTCATACACAACCTCTACGACAAATACACACTTTTACACTCATACACAGACTCTCCGACAAATACACATCCTTACATTCATACACAGACTCTCCGACAAATACTCACCCTGACATTCATACACAGCCTCTCCAACAAATACTCACCCTGACATTCATACACCGCCTCTCCGACAAATACACACCCTTACATTCATACACAGCCTCTCCAACAAATACTCACCCTGACAATCGTACACAGCCTCTCCGACAAATACACTCTTTTACACTCATACACAGCCTCTCCGACAAATTAACACCCTTCCATTCATACACAGCCTCTCTGACAAATACACACTTTTACACTTATACGCAGCCTCTCCGACAAATACACACCTTTACATTGATACACAGCCTCTCCAACAAATACTCACACTGACATTCATACACAGCCTCTGCGACTAATACACACTTTTACAGTCATACACAGCCTCTCCGACAAATACACACCCTTACATTCATACACTGCCTCTGCGACAAATACACACTTTTACACTCATACACAGCCTCTCCGACAAATACACACCCTGACATTCATACACAGCCTCTCTGACAAATACATACTTTTACACTCATACACAGCCTGTCCGACAAATACACACCCTTACATTCAAACACAGCCTCTCCGACAATTACACACCCTTACATTCGTACACAGCGTCTCCGACAAATACACACCCTTACATTCATACACAGCTTCTCTGACAAATACACAACCTTAAATTAACACACAGCCTCTCCGACAAATACACACCCTTACATTCGGACACAGCCTCGATGACAAATACACAACCTTACATTCATACACAGCCCCTCCGACAAATACACACCCTTATATTCATACACAGCTTCTCCGACAAATACACACCCTTCTTTTCATACACAGCTTCTCCGACAAATGCACATCCTTACATTCATAAACAGACTGTCCGACAAATACACACCCTTAGATTCATACACAGCCTCTCCAAAAAATACACACCCTTACATTCATACACAACCTCTACGACAAATACACACTTTTACACTCATACACAGACTCTCCGACAAATACACATCCTTACATTCATACACAGACTCTCCGACAAATACACACCCTTATATTCATACACAGCTTCTCCGACAAATGCACATCCTTATATTCATACACAGACTCTCCGACAAATACACGCTCTGTCATTCATACACAGCCTCTCCGACAATTACACACACTTACATTCGTACACAGCCTCTCCGACAAATACACACCCTTACATTCGTACACAGCCTCGATGACAAATACACACTTTTACACTCATACACAGCCTCTCCGACAAATACACAACCTTACATTCATATACAGCGTCTCTGACTAATACACACCGTTAATAAACAAACAGCCTCTCCGACAAATACACACCCTTACATTCGTACACAGCCTCTCCGACAAATACACACCCTTTCATTCAGACACAGCCTCTATGACAAATACACACTTTTACACTCATACACAGCCTCTCCGACAAATAAACACCCTTACATTCATACACAGCCTCTCTGACAAATACACACCCTTACATTCATACACAGCCTCTCTGACAAATAAACACCCTTACATTCATACACAGCCTCTCTGACAAATACACACCCTTACATTCATACAAATCCTCTCCGACAAATGCACACTTTTACATACATACACAGCCTCTCTGACAAATACACACTTTTACAGTTATACGCAGCCCCTCCGACAAATACACACCCTTACATTCATACACAGCCTCTCCGACAAATATACACTTTTAAACTGATACACAGCCTCTCCGACAAATACACACCCTCACATTCACACACAGCCTCTCTGACAAATACACACTTTTACACTCATACACAGCCTCTCTGACAAATACACACTTTTGCATTCATACTCAGCTTCTCTGACAAATACACACCTTTACATTGATACACAGCCTCTCCAACAAATACTCACCCTGACAATCATACACAGCCTCTCCGACAAACACACACCCTTACAGTCATACACAGCCTCTCTGACAATTACACTCTATTACGCTGATACACAGCCTCTCCGACAAATACACACCCTTTCATTCGTACACAGCCTCGATGACAAATACACACTTTTACATTCATACACAGCCTCTCCGACAAATACACACCCTTTCATTCGTACACAGCCTCGATGACAAATACACACTTTTACACTCATACACAGCCTCTCTGACAAATACACACCCTTACATTCATACAAATCCTCTCCGACAAATGCACACTTTTACATACATACACAGCCTCTCTGACAAATACACACTTTTACACTTATACGCAGCCCCTCCGACAAATACACATCCTTACATTCAAACACAGCCTCTCCGACAAATACACACCCTTACCTTCACACACAGCCTCTCCGACAAACACACTCCCTTACACTCATACACAGCCTCTCCGACAAATACACACCCTTACATTCATATACAGCCTCTCTGACAAATACACACTTTTACACTCATACACAGCCTCTCCGACAAATACACACTTTTGCATTCATACTCAGCTTCTCTGACAAATACACACCTTTACATTGATACACAGCCTCTCCAACAAATACTCACCCTGACATTCATACACAGCCTCTGCGACAAATACACACTTTTACACTCATACACAGCCTCTCTGACAAATACACACCCTTACATTCATACAAATCCTCTCCGACAAATGCACACTTTTACATACATACACAGCCTCTCTGACAAATACACACTTTTACAGTTATACGCAGCCCCTCCGACAAATACACACCCTGACATTCATACACAGCCTCTCCGACAAATATACACTTTTAAACTGATACACAGCCTCTCCGACAAATACACACCCTTACATTCGTACACAGCCTCGATGACAAATACACACTTTTACACTCATACACAGCCTCTCCGACAAATACACAACCTTACATTCATATACAGCGTCTCTGACTAATACACACCGTTAATAAACAAACAGCCTCTCCGACAAATACACACCCTTACATTCGTACACAGCCTCTATGACAAATACACACTTTTACACTCATACACAGCCCCTCCGACAAATACACACTTATGCATTCATACACAGCTTCTCTAACAAATACACATCCTTACATTCATACACAGCCTCTCCGACAAATACACACCCTTATATTCACACACAGCCTCTCCAACAAATACACACCCTTTCATTCATACATAGCCTCTCCGACAAGTACACACCCTTGCATTCATACACAGCCTCTCCGACAAATACACACCCTTACATTCATACACAGCCTCTCCAACAAATACACGCTCTATCATTCACACACATCATCTCCGACAAATACACACCCTTTCATTCATATACAGCCTCTCCAACAAATACTCACCCTCACATTCACACACAGCCTCTCCAACAAATACACACCCTTACATTCATACACAGCCTCTCCGACAAATACACACCCTTACATTCATACACAGCCTCTCCGACAAATACATACCCTTACATTCATACACAGCCTCTCCGACAAATACACATCCTGACATTCATACACAGCCTCTCCAACAAATACACACTTTTACATTCATACACAGCCTCTCCGACAAATACACACTTTTACATTCATACACAGCCTGTCCGACAAATACACACTTTTACATTCATACACAGCCTCTCCGACAATTACACACCCTTACATTCGTACACAGCCTCTCCGACAAATACACACCCTTACATTTGTACACAGCCTCGATGACAAATACACACTTTTACACTCATACACAGCCTCTCCGACAAATACACAACCTTACATTCATATACAGCGTCTCTGACAAATACACACCTTTAATTAACACACAGCCTCTCCGACAAATACTCACACTGACATTCATACACAGCCTCTCCAACAAATACTCACCCTGACATTCATACACCGCCTCTCTAACAAATACACACCCTTACATTCATACACAGCCTCTCCAACAAATACTCACCCTGACATTTATACACAGCCTCTCCGACAAATGCACATCCTTACATTCATACACAGCCTCTCCGACAAATACACACCCTTACATTCATACACAGCCTCTCCGACAAATACACACTTTTACACTCATACACAGCCTCTCCGACAAATACACACCGTTACATTCATCCACAGCCTCTCTGACAATTACACTCTTTTATGCTGATACACAGCCTCTCCAACAAATACACACCCTTACATTCATACACAGCCTCTCCGACAAATACACACCCTTTCATTCAGACACAGCCTCTATGACAAATACACACTTTTACACTCATACACAGCCTCTCCGACAAATAAACACCCTTACATTCATACACAGCCTCTCTGACAAATACACACCCTTACATTCATACACAGCCTCTCTGACAAATAAACACCCTTACATTCATACACAGCCTCTCTGACAAATACACACCCTTACATTCATACAAATCCTCTCCGACAAATGCACACTTTTACATACATACACAGCCTCTCTGACAAATACACACTTTTACAGTTATACGCAGCCCCTCCGACAAATACACA
The DNA here is from genome assembly GCF_036365525.1 of Heterodontus francisci. NCBI lineage: Eukaryota > Metazoa > Chordata > Chondrichthyes > Heterodontiformes > Heterodontidae > Heterodontus > Heterodontus francisci. The sequence continues at coordinate 12,519,035 of NC_090384.1, read as the reverse complement.
CCCTTACATTCATACACAGCCTCTCCGACAAATATACACTTTTAAACTGATACACAGCCTCTCCGACAAATACACACCCTCACATTCACACACAGCCTCTCTGACAAATACACACTTTTACACTCATACACAGCCTCTCTGACAAATACACACTTTTGCATTCATACTCAGCTTCTCTGACAAATACACACCTTTACATTGATACACAGCCTCTCCAACAAATACTCACCCTGACAATCATACACAGCCTCTCCGACAAACACACACCCTTACAGTCATACACAGCCTCTCTGACAATTACACTCTATTACGCTGATACACAGCCTCTCCGACAAATACACACCCTTTCATTCGTACACAGCCTCGATGACAAATACACACTTTTACATTCATACACAGCCTCTCCGACAAATACACACCCTTTCATTCGTACACAGCCTCGATGACAAATACACACTTTTACATTCATACACAGCCTCTCCGACAAATACACACCCTTTCATTCGTACACAGCCTCGATGACAAATACACACTTTTACACTCATACACAGCCTCTCTGACAAATACACACCCTTACATTCATACAAATCCTCTCCGACAAATGCACACTTTTACATACATACACAGCCTCTCTGACAAATACACACTTTTACACTTATACGCAGCCCCTCCGACAAATACACATCCTTACATTCAAACACAGCCTCTCCGACAAATACACACCCTTACCTTCACACACAGCCTCTCCGACAAACACACTCCCTTACACTCATACACAGCCTCTCCGACAAATACACACCCTTACATTCATATACAGCCTCTCTGACAAATACACACTTTTACACTCATACACAGCCTCTCCGACAAATACACACTTTTGCATTCATACTCAGCTTCTCTGACAAATACACACCTTTACATTGATACACAGCCTCTCCAACAAATACTCACCCTGACATTCATACACAGCCTCTGCGACAAATACACACTTTTACACTCATACACAGCCTCTCTGACAAATACACACCCTTACATTCATACAAATCCTCTCCGACAAATGCACACTTTTACATACATACACAGCCTCTCTGACAAATACACACTTTTACAGTTATACGCAGCCCCTCCGACAAATACACACCCTGACATTCATACACAGCCTCTCCGACAAATATACACTTTTAAACTGATACACAGCCTCTCCGACAAATACACACCCTTACATTCGTACACAGCCTCGATGACAAATACACACTTTTACACTCATACACAGCCTCTCCGACAAATACACAACCTTACATTCATATACAGCGTCTCTGACTAATACACACCGTTAATAAACAAACAGCCTCTCCGACAAATACACACCCTTACATTCGTACACAGCCTCTATGACAAATACACACTTTTACACTCATACACAGCCCCTCCGACAAATACACACTTATGCATTCATACACAGCTTCTCTAACAAATACACATCCTTACATTCATACACAGCCTCTCCGACAAATACACACCCTTATATTCACACACAGCCTCTCCAACAAATACACACCCTTTCATTCATACATAGCCTCTCCGACAAGTACACACCCTTACATTCATACACAGCCTCTCCGACAAATACACACCCTTACATTCATACACAGCCTCTCCAACAAATACACGCTCTATCATTCACACACATCATCTCCGACAAATACACACCCTTTCATTCATATACAGCCTCTCCAACAAATACTCACCCTCACATTCACACACAGCCTCTCCAACAAATACACACCCTTACATTCATACACAGCCTCTCCGACAAATACACACCCTTACATTCATACACAGCCTCTCCGACAAATACATACCCTTACATTCATACACAGCCTCTCCGACAAATACACATCCTGACATTCATACACAGCCTCTCCAACAAATACACACTTTTACATTCATACACAGCCTCTCCGACAAATACACACTTTTACATTCATACACAGCCTGTCCGACAAATACACACATTTACATTCATACACAGCCTCTCCGACAATTACACACCCTTACATTCGTACACAGCCTCTCCGACAAATACACACCCTTACATTTGTACACAGCCTCGATGACAAATACACACTTTTACACTCATACACAGCCTCTCCGACAAATACACAACCTTACATTCATATACAGCGTCTCTGACAAATACACACCTTTAATTAACACACAGCCTCTCCGACAAATACTCACACTGACATTCATACACCGCCTCTCCAACAAATACTCACCCTGACATTTATACACAGCCTCTCCGACAAATACACACCCTTACATTCATACACAGCCTCTCCGACAAATACACACCCTTACATTCATACACAGCCTCTCCGACAAATACACACTTTTACACTCATACACAGCCTCTCCGACAAATACACACCCTTACATTCATACACAGCCTCTCTGACAATTACACTCTTTTATGCTGATACACAGCCTCTCCAACAAATACACACCCTTACATTCATACACAGCCTCTCCGACAAATACACACCCTTTCATTCAGACACAGCCTCTATGACAAATACACACTTTTACACTCATACACAGCCTCTCCGACAAATAAACACCCTTACATTCATACACAGCCTCTCTGACAAATACACACCCTTACATTCATACACAGCCTCTCTGACAAATAAACACCCTTACATTCATACACAGCCTCTCTGACAAATACACACCCTTACATTCATACAAATCCTCTCCGACAAATGCACACTTTTACATACATACACAGCCTCTCTGACAAATACACACTTTTACAGTTATACGCAGCCCCTCCGACAAATACACACCCTTACATTCATACACAGCCTCTCCGACAAATATACACTTTTAAACTGATACACAGCCTCTCCGACAAATACACACCCTCACATTCACACACAGCCTCTCTGACAAATACACACTTTTACACTCATACACAGCCTCTCTGACAAATACACACTTTTGCATTCATACTCAGCTTCTCTGACAAATACACACCTTTACATTGATACACAGCCTCTCCAACAAATACTCACCCTGACAATCATACACAGCCTCTCCGACAAACACACACCCTTACAGTCATACACAGCCTCTCTGACAATTACACTCTATTACGCTGATACACAGCCTCTCCGACAAATACACACCCTTTCATTCGTACACAGCCTCGATGACAAATACACACTTTTACATTCATACACAGCCTCTCCGACAAATACACACCCTTTCATTCGTACACAGCCTCGATGACAAATACACACTTTTACACTCATACACAGCCTCTCTGACAAATACACACCCTTACATTCATACAAATCCTCTCCGACAAATGCACACTTTTACATACATACACAGCCTCTCTGACAAATACACACTTTTACACTTATACGCAGCCCCTCCGACAAATACACATCCTTACATTCAAACACAGCCTCTCCGACAAATAAACACCCTTACATTCATACACAGCCTCTCTGACAAATACACACCCTTACCTTCACACACAGCCTCTCCGACAAACACACTCCCTTACACTCATACACAGCCTCTCCGACAAATACACACCCTTACATTCATATACAGCCTCTCTGACAAATACACACTTTTACACTCATACACAGCCTCTCCGACAAATACACACTTTTGCATTCATACTCAGCTTCTCTGACAAATACACACCTTTACATTGCTACACAGCCTCTCCAACAAATACTCACCCTGACATTCATACACAGCCTCTGCGACAAATACACACTTTTACACTCATACACAGCCTCTCCGACAAATACACACCCTTACATTCATACACAGCCTCTGCGACAAATACACACTTTTACACTCATACACAGCGTCTCCGACAAATAAACACCCTTACATTCATACACAGCCTCTCTGACAAATACACACCCTTACATTCATACAAATCCTCTCCGACAAATGCACACTTTTACATACATACACAGCCTCTCTGACAAATACACACTTTTACAGTTATACGCAGCCCCTCCGACAAATACACACCCTGACATTCATACACAGCCTCTCCGACAAATATACACTTTTAAACTGATACACAGCCTTTCCGACAAATACACACCCTTACATTCGTACACAGCCTCGATGACAAATACACACTTTTACACTCATACACAGCCTCTCCGACAAATACACAACCTTACATTCATATACAGCGTCTCTGACTAATACACACCGTTAATAAACAAACAGCCTCTCCGACAAATACACACCCTTACATTCGTACACAGCCTCTATGACAAATACACACTTTTACACTCATACACAGCCCCTCCGACAAATACACACTTATGCATTCATACACAGCTTCTCTAACAAATACACATCCTTACATTCATACACAGCCTCTCCGACAAATACACACCCTTATATTCACACACAGCCTCTCCAACAAATACACACCCTTTCATTCATACATAGCCTCTCCGACAAGTACACACCCTTACATTCATACACAGCCTCTCCGACAAATACACACCCTTACATTCATACACAGCCTCTCCGACAAATACACGCTCTATCATTCACACACATCATCTCCGACAAATACACACCCTTTCATTCATATACAGCCTCTCCAACAAATACTCACCCTCACATTCACACACAGCCTCTCCAACAAATACACACCCTTACATTCATACACAGCCTCTCCGACAAATACACACCCTTACATTCATACACAGCCTCTCCGACAAATACATACCCTTACATTCATACACAGCCTCTCCAACAAATACACATCCTTACATTCATACACAGCCTCTCCGACAAATACACACCCTTACATTCATACACTGCCTCTCCAACAAATACACACCCTTACATTCATACACTGCCTCTCCAACAAATACACACCCTTACATTCATACACAGCCTCTCCGACAAATACACACCCTTACATTCATACACAGCCGCTCCGACAAATACGCACCCTTACATTCATACACTGCCTCTCCAACAAATACACACCCTTACATTCATACACAGCCTCTCCAACAAATACACACTTTTACATTCATACACAGCCTCTGCGACAAATACACACCCTTACATTCATACACTGCCTCTCCGACACATACACACCCTTACATTCATACACAGCCCCTCCGACAAATGCACACCCTTACATTCATACACAGCCTCTCCGACAAATACACATCCTGACATTCATACACAGCCTCTCCAACAAATACACACTTTTACATTCATACACAGCCTCTCCGACAAATACACACTTTTACATTCATACACAGCCTGTCCGACAAATACACACTTTTACATTCATACACAGCCTCTCCGACAATTACACACCCTTACATTCGTACACAGCCTCTCCGACAAATACACACCCTTACATTTGTACACAGCCTCGATGACAAATACACACTTTTACACTCATACACAGCCTCTCCGACAAATACACAACCTTACATTCATATACAGCATCTCTGACAAATACACACCTTTAATTAACACACAGCCTCTCCGACAAATACTCACACTGACATTCATAGACAGCCTCTCCAACAAATACTCACCCTGACATTCATACACCGCCTCTCTAACAAATACACACCCTTACATTCATACACAGCCTCTCCAACAAATACTCACCCTGACATTTATACACAGCCTCTCCGACAAATACACACCCTTACATTCATACACAGCCTCTCCGACAAATACACACCCTTACATTCATACACAGCCTCTCCGACAAATACACACTTTTACACTCATACACAGCCTCTCCGACAAATACACACCTTTACATTCATCCACAGCCTCTCTGACAATTACACTCTTTTATGCTGATACACAGCCTCTCCAACAAATACACACCCTTACATTCATACACAGCCTCTCCGACAAATACACACCCTTTCATTCAGACACAGCCTCTATGACAAATACACACTTTTACACTCATACACAGCCTCTCCGACAAATAAACACCCTTACATTCATACACAGCCTCTCTGACAAATACACACCCTTACATTCATACACAGCCTCTCTGACAAATAAACACCCTTACATTCATACACAGCCTCTCTGACAAATACACACCCTTACATTCATACAAATCCTCTCCGACAAATGCACACTTTTACATACATACACAGCCTCTCTGACAAATACACACTTTTACAGTTATACGCAGCCCCTCCGACAAATACACACCCTTACATTCATACACAGCCTCTCCGACAAATATACACTTTTAAACTGATACACAGCCTCTCCGACAAATACACACCCTCACATTCACACACAGCCTCTCTGACAAATACACACTTTTACACTCATACACAGCCTCTCTGACAAATACACACTTTTGCATTCATACTCAGCTTCTCTGACAAATACACACCTTTACATTGATACACAGCCTCTCCAACAAATACTCACCCTGACAATCATACACAGCCTCTCCGACAAACACACACCCTTACAGTCATACACAGCCTCTCTGACAATTACACTCTATTACGCTGATACACAGCCTCTCCGACAAATACACACCCTTTCATTCGTACACAGCCTCGATGACAAATACACACTTTTACATTCATACACAGCCTCTCCGACAAATACACACCCTTTCATTCGTACACAGCCTCGATGACAAATACACACTTTTACACTCATACACAGCCTCTCTGACAAATACACACTTTTACAGTTATACGCAGCCCCTCCGACAAATACACACCCTTACATTCATACACAGCCTCTCCGACAAATATACACTTTTAAACTGATACACAGCCTCTCCGACAAATACACACCCTCACATTCACACACAGCCTCTCTGACAAATACACACTTTTACACTCATACACAGCCTCTCTGACAAATACACACTTTTGCATTCATACTCAGCTTCTCTGACAAATACACACCTTTACATTGATACACAGCCTCTCCAACAAATACTCACCCTGACAATCATACACAGCCTCTCCGACAAACACACACCCTTACAGTCATACACAGCCTCTCTGACAATTACACTCTATTACGCTGATACACAGCCTCTCCGACAAATACACACCCTTTCATTCGTACACAGCCTCGATGACAAATACACACTTTTACATTCATACACAGCCTCTCCGACAAATAAACACCCTTACATTCGTACACAGCCTCTCTGACAAATACACACCCTTACCTTCACACACAGCCTCTCTGACAAATACACACCCTTACACTCATACACAGCCTCTCCGACAAATACACACCCTTACATTCATATACAGCCTCTCTGACAAATACACACTTTTACACTCATACACAGCCTCTCCGACAAATACACACCCTTTCATTCGTACACAGCCTCGATGACAAATACACACTTTTACACTCATACACAGCCTCTCTGACAAATACACACTTTTACAGTTATACGCAGCCCCTCCGACAAATACACACCCTTACATTCATACACAGCCTCTCCGACAAATATACACTTTTAAACTGATACACAGCCTCTCCGACAAATACACACCCTCACATTCACACACAGCCTCTCTGACAAATACACACTTTTACACTCATACACAGCCTCTCTGACAAATACACACTTTTGCATTCATACTCAGCTTCTCTGACAAATACACACCTTTACATTGATACACAGCCTCTCCAACAAATACACACCCTTACATTCATACACAGCCTCTCCGACAAATACACACCCTTTCATTCAGACACAGCCTCTATGACAAATACACACTTTTACACTCATACACAGCCTCTCCGACAAATAAACACCCTTACATTCATACACAGCCTCTCTGACAAATACACACCCTTACATTCATACACAGCCTCTCTGACAAATAAACACCCTTACATTCATACACAGCCTCTCTGACAAATACACACCCTTACATTCATACAAATCCTCTCCGACAAATGCACACTTTTACATACATACACAGCCTCTCTGACAAATACACACTTTTACAGTTATACGCAGCCCCTCCGACAAATACACACCCTTACATTCATACACAGCCTCTCCGACAAATATACACTTTTAAACTGATACACAGCCTCTCCGACAAATACACACCCTCACATTCACACACAGCCTCTCTGACAAATACACACTTTTACACTCATACACAGCCTCTCTGACAAATACACACTTTTGCATTCATACTCAGCTTCTCTGACAAATACACACCTTTACATTGATACACAGCCTCTCCAACAAATACTCACCCTGACAATCATACACAGCCTCTCCGACAAACACACACCCTTACAGTCATACACAGCCTCTCTGACAATTACACTCTATTACGCTGATACACAGCCTCTCCGACAAATACACACCCTTTCATTCGTACACAGCCTCGATGACAAATACACACTTTTACATTCATACACAGCCTCTCCGACAAATACACACCCTTTCATTCGTACACAGCCTCGATGACAAATACACACTTTTACACTCATACACAGCCTCTCTGACAAATACACACTTTTACAGTTATACGCAGCCCCTCCGACAAATACACACCCTTACATTCATACACAGCCTCTCCGACAAATATACACTTTTAAACTGATACACAGCCTCTCCGACAAATACACACCCTCACATTCACACACAGCCTCTCTGACAAATACACACTTTTACACTCATACACAGCCTCTCTGACAAATACACACTTTTGCATTCATACTCAGCTTCTCTGACAAATACACACCTTTACATTGATACACAGCCTCTCCAACAAATACTCACCCTGACAATCATACACAGCCTCTCCGACAAACACACACCCTTACAGTCATACACAGCCTCTCTGACAATTACACTCTATTACGCTGATACACAGCCTCTCCGACAAATACACACCCTTTCATTCGTACACAGCCTCGATGACAAATACACACTTTTACATTCATACACAGCCTCTCCGACAAATAAACACCCTTACATTCGTACACAGCCTCTCTGACAAATACACACCCTTACCTTCACACACAGCCTCTCTGACAAATACACACCCTTACACTCATACACAGCCTCTCCGACAAATACACACCCTTACATTCATATACAGCCTCTCTGACAAATACACACTTTTACACTCATACACAGCCTCTCCGACAAATACACACTTTTGCATTCATACTCAGCTTCTCTGACAAATACACACCTTTACATTGATACACAGCCTCTCCAACAAATACTCACCCTGACATTCATACACAGCCTCTGCGACAAATACACACTTTTACACTCATACACAGCCTCTCCGACAAATACACACCCTTACATTCATACACAGCCTCTGCGACAAATACACACTTTTACACTCATACACAGCCTCTCCGACAAATACACACCCTGACATTCATACACAGCCTCTCTGACAAATACATACTTTTACACTCATACACAGCCTGTCCGACAAATACACACCCTTACATTCATACACAGCCTCTCCGACAATTACACACCCTTACATTCGTACACAGCATCTCCGACAAATAAACACCCTTACATTCATACACAGCCTCTCTGACAAATACACACCCTTACATTCATACAAATCCTCTCCGACAAATGCACACTTTTACATACATACACAGCCTCTCTGACAAATACACACTTTTACAGTTATACGCAGCCCCTCCGACAAATACACACCCTGACATTCATACACAGCCTCTCCGACAAATATACACTTTTAAACTGATACACAGCCTCTCCGACAAATACACACCCTCACATTCACACACAGCCTCTCTGACAAATACACTCCCTTACACTCATACACAGCCTCTCCGACAAATACACACCGTTACATTCATACACAGCCTCTCTGACAAATACACACTTTTACACTCATACACAGCCTCTCCGACAATTACACACCCTTACATTCGTACACTGCGTCTCCGACAAATACACACCCTTACATTCATACACAGCTTCTCTGACAAATACACACCCTTAAATTAACACACAGCCTCTCCGACAAATACACACCCTTACATTCGTACACAGCCTCGATGACAAATACACACCCTTACATTCGTACACAGCCTCTCCGACAAATACACACCCTTACATTCGTACACAGCCTCGATGACAAATACACACTTTTACAGTCATACACAGCCTCTCCGACAAATACACAACCTTACATTCATATACAGCGTCTCTGACAAATACACACCGTTAATTAACAAACAGCCTCCCCGACAAATACACACACTTACATTCGTACACAGCCTCTATGACAAATACACACTTTTACACTCATACACAGCCCCTCCGACAAATACACACTTATGCATTCATACACAGCTTCTCTAACAAATACACATCCTTACATTCATACACAGCCTCTCCGACAAATACACACCCTTATATTCACACACAGCCTCTCCGACAAATACACACCCTTTCATTCATACATAGCCTCTCCGACAAGTACACACCCTTACATTCAAACACAGCCTCTCCGACAAATACTCACACTGACATTCATACACAGCCTCTCCAACAAATATTCACCCTGACATTCATACACAGACTCTCCAACAAATACTCTCTCTGACATTCATACACAGCTTCTCCGACAAGTACACACTCTTACATTCATACACAGACTCTCCGACAAATACTCACCCTGACATTCATACACAGCCTCTCCAACAAATACTCACCCTGACATTCATACACCGCCTCTCCGACAAATACACACCCTTACATTCATACACAGCCTCTCCAACAAATACTCACCCTGACAATCATACACAGCCTCTCCGACAAACACACACCCTTACAGTCATACACAGCCTCTCTGACAATTACACTCTATTACGCTGATACACAGCCTCTCCGACAAATACACACCCTTTCATTCGTACACAGCCTCGATGACAAATACACACTTTTACATTCATACACAGCCTCTCCGACAAATACACACCCTTTCATTCGTACACAGCCTCGATGACAAATACACACTTTTACACTCATACACAGCCTCTCTGACAAATACACACCCTTACATTCATACAAATCCTCTCCGACAAATGCACACTTTTACATACATACACAGCCTCTCTGACAAATACACACTTTTACACTTATACGCAGCCCCTCCGACAAATACACATCCTTACATTCATACACAGCCTCTCCGACAAATAAACACCCTTACATTCATACAGAGCCTCTCTGACAAATACACACCCTTACCTTCACACACAGCCTCTCCGACAAACACACTCCCTTACACTCATACACAGCCTCTCCGACAAATACACACCCTTACATTCATATACAGCCTCTCTGACAAATACACACTTTTACACTCATACACAGCCTCTCCGACAAATACACACTTTTGCATTCATACTCAGCTTCTCTGACAAATACACACCTTTACATTGATACACAGCCTCTCCAACAAATACTCACCCTGACATTCATACACAGCTTCTGCGACAAATACACACTTTTACACTCATACACAGCCTCTCCGACAAATACACACTTTTACACTCATACACAGCCTCTCCGACAAATACACACCCTTACATTCATACACAGCCTCTCTGACAAATACATACTTTTACACTCATACACAGCCTCTCTGACAAATACACACCCTTACATTCATACAAATCCTCTCCGACAAATGCACACTTTTACATACATACACAGCCTCTCTGACAAATACACACTTTTACAGTTATACGCAGCCCCTCCGACAAATATACACTTTTAAACTGATACACAGCCTCTCCGACAAATACACACCCTCACATTCACACACAGCCTCTCTGACAAATACACTCCCTTACACTCATACACAGCCTCTCCGACAAATACACACCGTTACATTCATACACAGCCTCTCTGACAAATACACACTTTTACACTCATACACAGCCTCTCCGACAAATACACACCGTTACATTCATACACAGCCTCTCCGACAAATACACACTTTTGCATTCATACTCAGCTTCTCTGACAAATGCACACCTTTACATTGATACACAGCCTCTCCAACAAATACTCACCCTGACATTCATACACAGCCTCTGCGACAAATACACACTTTTACACTCATACACAGCCTCTCCGACAAATACACACCCTGACATTCAAACACAGCCTCTCTGACAAATACATACTTTTACATTCATACACAGCCTCTCCGACAATTACACACCCTTACATTCGTACACTGCCTCGATGACAAATACACACCCTTACATTCATACACAGCTTCTCTGACAAATACAAACCCTTAAATTAACACACAGCCTCTCCGACAAATACACACCCTTACATTCGTACACAGCCTCTATGACAAATACACACTTTTACACTCATACACAGCCCCACCGACAAATACACACCCTTATATTCATACACAGCTTCTCCGACAAATGCACATCCTTATATTCATACACAGACTCTCCGACAAATACACGCTCTATCATTCATACACAGCCTCTCCGACAATTACACACCCTTACATTCGTACACAGCCTCTCCGACAAATACACACCCTTACATTCGTACACAGCCTCTCCGACAAATACACAACCTTACATTCATATACAGCCTCTCTGACAAATACACACCGTTAATTAACACACAGCCTCTCTAACAAATACACACCCTTACATTCGTACACAGCCTCCATGACAAATACACACTTTTACACTCATACACAGCCCCTCCAACAAATACACACTTATGCATTCATACACAGCTTCTCTAACAAATACACATCCTTACTTTCATACACAGCCTCTCCAACAAATACTCGCCCTTACATTCACACACAGCCTCTCCAACAAATACACACCCTTACATTCATTCACAGTCTCTCCGACAAATACACATCCTTACATTCATACACAACCTCTACGACAAATACACACTTTTACACTCATAAACAGACTCTCAGACAAATGCATACCCTTCCATACATACACATCCTCTCCGACAAATACACACCCTTACATTCACACACAGCCTTTCCAACAAATACACATCCTTACATTCATACACAGCCTCTCCGACAAACACACATCCTTACATTCATACACAGCCTCTCTGACAAATAAACACTTTTACATTCATACACAGCCTCACTGACAAATACACATCCTTACATTCATACAGAGCCTCTCCAACAAATACTCACACTGACATTCATACACAGCCTCTCCAACAAATATTCACCCTGACATTCATACACAGACTCTCCAACAAATACTCTCTCTGACATTCATACACAGCTTCTCCGACAAGTACACACCCTTACATTCATACACAGCCTCTCCGACAAATACTCACCCTGACATTCATACACAGCCTCTCCAACAAATACACACCCTTACATTCATACACAGCCTCTCCAACAAATACTCACCCTGACAATCATACACAGCCTCTCCGACAAATACACACGCTTACAGTCATACACAGCCTCTCTGACAATTACACACCCTTACATTCATACAAATCCTCACCGACAAATGCACACTTTTACATACATACACAGCCTCTCTGACAAATACACACTTTTACACTTATACGCAGCCCCTCCGACAAATACACACCCTTACATTCACACACAGCCTCTCCGACAAATACTCACAGTGACATTCATACACAGCCTCTGCGACAAATACACACTTTTACAGTCATACACAGCCTCTCCGACAAATACACACCCTTACATTCATACACAGCCTCTGCGACAAATACACACTTTTACACTCATACACAGCCTCTCCGACAAATACACACCCTGACATTCATACACAGCCTCTCTGACAAATACATACTTTTACACTCATACACAGCCTGTCCGACAAATACACACCCTTACATTCAAACACAGCCTCTCCGACAATTACACACCCTTACATTCGTACACAGCGTCTCCGACAAATACACACCCTTACATTCATACACAGCTTCTCTGACAAATACACAACCTTAAATTAACACACAGCCTCTCCGACAAATACACACCCTTACATTCGGACACAGCCACGATGACAAATACACACTTTTACACTCAGACACAGCCTCTCCGACAAATACACAACCTTACATTCATACACAGCTTCTCTGACAAATACACACCGTTAATGAACACACAGCCTCTCCGACAAATACACACCCTTACATTCGTACACAGCCTCTATGACAAATACACACTTTTACACTCATACACAGCCCCTCCGACAAATACACACCCTTCTTTTCATACACAGCTTCTCCGACAAATGCACATCCTTATATTCATACACAGACTCTCCGACAAATACACGCTCTATCATTCATACACAGCCTCTCTGACAAATACACACCCTTAGATTCATGCACAGCCTCTCCAAAAAATACACACCCTTACATTCACACACAGCCTCTCCAACAAATACACACCCTTATATTCATACACAGCCTCTCCGACAAATACACATTCTTACATTCATACACAACCTCTACGACAAATACACACTTTTACACTCATACACAGACTCTCCGACAAATACACATCCTTACATTCATACACAGACTCTCCAACAAATACACACCCTTATATTCATACACAGCTTCTCCGACAAATGCACATCCTTATATTCATACACAGACTCTCCGACAAATACACGCTCTATCATTCATACACAGCCTCTCCGACAATTACACACACTTACATTCGTACACAGCCTCTCCGACAAATACACACCCTTACATTCGTACACAGCCTCGATGACAAATACACACTTTTACACTCATACACAGCCTCTCCGACAAATACACAACCTTACATTCATATACAGCGTCTCTGACAAATACACACCGTTAATAAACAAACAGCCTCTCCGACAAATACACACCCTTACATTCGTACACAGCCTCTATGACAAATACACACTTTTACACTCATACACAGCCGCTCCGACACATACACACTTATGCATTCATACACAGCTTCTCTAACAAATACACATCCTTACATTCATACACAGCCTCTCCGACAAATACACACCCTTATATTCACACACAGCCTCTCCAACAAATACTCACCCTTACATTCACACACAGCCTCTCCGACAAATACACACCCTTACATTCATACACAGCCTCTCCAACAAATACACACCCTTACATTCATACACAGCCTCTCTGACAAATACACACCCTTACATTCATACACTGCCTCTCCAACAAATACACACCCTTACATTCATACACAGCCTCTCCGACAAATACAGACCCTTACATTCATACACAGCCGCTCCGACAAATACGCACCCTTACATTCATACACTGCCTCTCCAACAAATACACACCCTTACATTCATACACAGCCTCTCCGACAAATACACATCCTGACATTCATACACAGCCTCTCCAACAAATACACACTTTTACATTCATACACAGCCTCTCCGACAAATACACACTTTTACGTTCATACAAAGCCTCTCCAACAAATGCACACTTTTACATTCATACACAGCCTCTCCGACAAATACACACTTTTACATTCATACACAGCCTCTCCGACAAATACACACTTTTACATTCATACACAGCCTCTCCGACAAATACACACATTTACATTCATACAAAGCCTCTCCAACAAATACACACTTTTACATTCATACACAGTCTCTCCGACAAATACACACTTTTACATTCATACACAGCCTCTCCGACAAATACTCACCCTGACATTCATACACAGCCTCTCTGACAATTAAACGCTTTTACACTCATACACAGCCTGTCCGACAAATACACACCCTTACATTCGTACACAGCCTCTCCGACAAATACACACCCTTACATTCGTACACAGCCTCGATGACAAATACACACTTTTACACTCATACACAGCCTCTCCGACAAATACACAACCTTACATTCATATACAGCGTCTCTGACAAATACACACCTTTAATTAACACACAGCCTCTCCGACAAATACTCACACTGACATTCATGCACAGCCTCTCCAGCAAATACTCACCCTGACATTCATACACCTCCTCTCGAACAAATACACACCCTTACATTCATACACAGCCTCTCCAACAAATACTCACCCTCACATTCATACACAGCCTCTCCGACAAATACACACCCTTACATTCATACACAGCCTCTCCGACAAATACACACCCTTACATTCATACACAGCCTCTCCGACAAATACACACTTTTACACTCATACACAGCCTCTCCGACAAATACACACCGTTACATTCATCCACAGCCTCTCTGACAATTACACTCTTTTATGCTGATACACAGCCTCTCCAACAAATACACACCCTTACATTCATACACAGCCTCTCCGACAAATACACACCCTTTCATTCGGACACAGCCTCTATGACAAATACACACTTTTACACTCATACACAGCCTCTCTGACAAATACACACCCTTACATTCATACACAGCCTCTCTGACAAATTCACACCCTTACATTCATACACAGCTTCTCCGACAAATAAACACCCTTACATTCATACACAGCCTCTCTGACAAATACACACCCTTACATTCATACAAATCCTCTCCGACAAATGCACACTTTTACATACATACACAGCCTCTCTGACAAATACACACTTTTAAACTGATACACAGCCTCTCCGACAAATACACACCCTCACATTCACACACAGCCTCTCTGACAAATACACACTTTTGCATTCATACTCAGCTTCTCTGACAAATACACACCTTTACATTGATACACAGCCTCTCCAACAAATATTCACCTTGACATTCATACACAGCCTCTGCGACAAATACACACTTTTACACTCATAAACAGCCTCTCCGACAAATACACACCCTGACATTCAAACACAGCCTCTCTGACAAATACATACTTTTACTTTCATACACAGCCTCTCCGACAATTACACACCCTTACATTCGTACACTGCGTCTCCGACAAATACACACCCTTACATTCATACACAGCTTCTCTGACAAATACACACCCTTAAATTAACACACAGCCTCTCCGACAAATACACACCCTTACATTCGTACACAGCCTCGATGACAAATACACACCCTTACATTCGTACACAGCCTCTCCGACAAATACACACCCTTACATTCGTACACAGCCTCGATGACAAATACACACTTTTACACTCATACACAGCCTCTCCGACAAATACACAACCTTACATTCATATACAGCGTCTCTGACAAATACACACCGTTAATTAACAAACAGCCTCTCCGACAAATACACACACTTACATTCGTACACAGCCTCTATGACAAATACACACTTTTACACTCATACACAGCCCCTCCGACAAATACACACTTATGCATTCATACACAGCTTCTCTAACAAATACACATCCTTACATTCATACACAGCCTCTCCGACAAATACACACCCTTATATTCACACACAGCCTCTCCGACAAATACACACCCTTTCATTCATACATAGCCTCTCCGACAAGTACACACCCTTACATTCAAACACAGCCTCTCCGACAAATACACACCCTTACATTCATACACAGCCTCTCCGACAAATACACGCTCTATCATTCACACACATCATCTCCGACAAATACACACCCTTTCATTCATACATAGCCTCTCCGACAAGTACACACCCTTACATTCATACACAGCCTCTCCAACAAATACACACCCTTACATTCATACACAGCCTCTCCAACAAATACACACCCTTACATTCATACACAGCCTCTCCGACAAATACACATCCTTACATTCATACACAACCTCTACGACAAATACACACTTTTACACTCATACACAGACTCTCAGACAAATGCACACCCTTCCATTCATACACATCCTCTCCGACAAATACACACCCTTACATTCACACACAGCCTTTCCAACCAATACACACCCTTACATTCATACACAGCCTCTCCGACAAACACACATCCTTCCATTCATACACAGCCTCTCTGACAAATAAACACTTTTACATTCATACACAGCCTCTCCAACAAATACTCACCCTGACATTCATACACAGCCTCTCCAACAAATACTCTCTCTGACATTCATACACAGCTTCTCCGACAAGTACACACCCTTACATTCATACACAGCCTCTCCGAAAAATACTCACCCTGACATTCATACACTGCCTCTCCAACAAATACTCACCCTGACATTCATACACCGCCTCTCCGACAAATACACACCCTTACATTCATACACAGCCCCTCCAACAAATACTCACCCTGACAATCATACACAGCCTCTCCGACAAATACACACCCTTACATTCATACACAGCCTCTCCGACAAATACTCACCCTGAAAATCATACACAGCCTCTCCAACAAATACACACCCTTACATTCATACACAGCCTCTCCGACAAATAAACACCCTTCCATTCATACACAGCCTCTCTGACAAATACACACTTTTACACTTATACGCAGCCCCTCCGACAAATACACACCCTTACATTCATACACAGCCTCTCCGACAAATACACATCCTGACATTCATACACAGCCTCTCCAACAAATACACACTTTTACATTCATACACAGCCTCTCCAACAAATACACACTTTTACATTCATACACAGCCTCTCCAACAAATACACACTTTTACGTTCATACAAAGCCTCTCCAACAAATGCACACTTTTACATTCATACACAGCCTCTCCGACAAATACACACTTTTACATTCATACACAGCCTCTCCGACAAATACACACTTTTACATTCATACACAGCCTCTCCGACAAATACACACATTTACATTCATACAAAGCCTCTCCAACAAATACACACTTTTACATTCATACACAGTCTCTCCGACAAATACACACTTTTACATTCATACACAGCCTCTCCGACAAATACTCACCCTGACATTCATACACAGCCTCTCTGACAATTAAACGCTTTTACACTCATACACAGCCTGTCCGACAAATACACACCCTTACATTCATACACAGCCTCTCCGACAATTACACACCCTTACATTCGTACACAGCCTCTCCGACAAATACACACCCTTACATTCGTACACAGCCTCGATGACAAATACACACTTTTACACTCATACACAGCCTCTCCGACAAATACACAACCTTACATTCATATACAGCGTCTCTGACAAATACACACCTTTAATTAACACACAGCCTCTCCGACAAATACTCACACTGACATTCATGCACAGCCTCTCCAGCAAATACTCACCCTGACATTCATACACCTCCTCTCTAACAAATACACACCCTTACATTCATACACAGCCTCTCCAACAAATACTCACCCTGACATTCATACACAGCCTCTCCGACAAATACACACCCTTACATTCATACACAGCCTCTCCGACAAATACACACCCTTACATTCATACACAGCCTCTCCGACAAATACACACTTTTACACTCATACACAGCCTCTCCGACAAATACACACCGTTACATTCATCCACAGCCTCTCTGACAATTACACTCTTTTATGCTGATACACAGCCTCTCCAACAAATACACACCCTTACATTCATACACAGCCTCTCCGACAAATACACACCCTTTCATTCGGACACAGCCTCTATGACAAATACACACTTTTACACTCATACACAGCCTCTCTGACAAATACACACCCTTACATTCATACACAGCCTCTCTGACAAATTCACACCCTTACATTCATACACAGCTTCTCCGACAAATAAACACCCTTACATTCATACACAGCCTCTCTGACAAATACACACCCTTACATTCATACAAATCCTCTCCGACAAATGCACACTTTTACATACATACACAGCCTCTCTGACAAATACACACTTTTAAACTGATACACAGCCTCTCCGACAAATACACACCCTCACATTCACACACAGCCTCTCTGACAAATACACACTTTTGCATTCATACTCAGCTTCTCTGACAAATACACACCTTTACATTGATACACAGCCTCTCCAACAAATACTCACCTTGACATTCATACACAGCCTCTGCGACAAATACACACTTTTACACTCATACACAGCCTCTCCGACAAATACACACCCTGACATTCAAACACAGCCTCTCTGACAAATACATACTTTTACTTTCATACACAGCCTCTCCGACAATTACACACCCTTACATTCGTACACTGCGTCTCCGACAAATACACACCCTTACATTCATACACAGCTTCTCTGACAAATACACACCCTTAAATTAACACACAGCCTCTCCGACAAATACACACCCTTACATTCGTACACAGCCTCGATGACAAATACACACCCTTACATTCGTACACAGCCTCTCCGACAAATACACACCCTTACATTCGTACACAGCCTCGATGACAAATACACACTTTTACACTCATACACAGCCTCTCCGACAAATACACAACCTTACATTCATATACAGCGTCTCTGACAAATACACACTTATGCATTCATACACAGCTTCTCTAACAAATACACATCCTTACATTCATACACAGCCTCTCCGACAAATACACACCCTTATATTCACACACAGCCTCTCCGACAAATACACACCCTTTCATTCATACATAGCCTCTCCGACAAGTACACACCCTTACATTCAAACACAGCCTCTCCGACAAATACACACCCTTACATTCATACACAGCCTCTCCGACAAATACACGCTCTATCATTCACACACATCATCTCCGACAAATACACACCCTTTCATTCATACATAGCCTCTCCGACAAGTACACACCCTTACATTCATACACAGCCTCTCCAACAAATACACACCCTTACATTCATACACAGCCTCTCCAACAAATACACACCCTTACATTCATACACAGCCTCTCCGACAAATACACATCCTTACATTCATACACAACCTCTACGACAAATACACACTTTTACACTCATACACAGACTCTCAGACAAATGCACACCCTTCCATTCATACACATCCTCTCCGACAAATACACACCCTTACATTCACACACAGCCTTTCCAACCAATACACACCCTTACATTCATACACAGCCTCTCCGACAAACACACATCCTTCCATTCATACACAGCCTCTCTGACAAATAAACACTTTTACATTCATACACAGCCTCTCCAACAAATACTCACCCTGACATTCATACACAGCCTCTCCAACAAATACTCTCTCTGACATTCATACACAGCTTCTCCGACAAGTACACACCCTTACATTCATACACAGCCTCTCCGACAAATACTCACCCTGACATTCATACACAGCCTCTCCAACAAATACTCACCCTGACATTCATACACCGCCTCTCCGACAAATACACACCCTTACATTCATACACAGCCTCTCCAACAAATACTCACCCTGACAATCATACACAGCCTCTCCGACAAATACACACCCTTACATTCATACACAGCCTCTCCGACAAATACTCACCCTGAAAATCATACACAGCCTCTCCAACAAATACACACCCTTACATTCATACACAGCCTCTCCGACAAATAAACACCCTTCCATTCATACACAGCCTCTCTGACAAATACACACTTTTACACTTATACGCAGCCCCTCCGACAAATACACACCCTTACATTCATACACAGCCTCTCCGACAAATAAACACCCTTACATTCATACACAGCCTCTCTGACAAATACACACCCTTACATTCACACACAGCCTCTCCGACAAATACACTCCCTTACACTCATACACAGCCTCTCCGACAAATACACACCGTTACATTCATATACAGCCTCTCTGACAAATACACACTTTTACACTCATACACAGCCTCTCCGACAAATACACACTTTTGCATTCATACTCAGCTTCTCTGACAAATACACACCTTTACATTGATACACAGCCTCTCCAACAAATACTCACCCTGACATTCATACACAGCCTCTGCGACAAATACACACTTTTACACTCATACACAGCCTCTCCGACAAATACACACCCTGACATTCATACACAGCCTCTCTGACAAATACATACTTTTACACTCATACACAGCCTGTCCGACAAATACACACCCTTACATTCATACACAGCCTCTCCGACAATTACACACCCTTACATTCGTACACAGCGTCTCCGACAAATACACACCCTTACATTCATACACAGCTTTTCTGACAAATACACACCCTTAAATTAACACACAGCCTCTCCGACAAATACACACCCTTACAGTCATACACAGCCTCTCCGACAAATACACACCCTTACATTGGTACACAGCCTCGATGACAAATACACACTTTTACACTCATACACAGCCTCTCCGACAAATACACAACCTTACATTCATACACAGCTTCTCCGACAAATACACACCCTTATATTCATACACAGCTTCTCCGACAAATACACACCCTTATATGCATACACAGACTCTCCGACAAATACACGCTCTATCATTCATAGAGCCTCACCGACAAATACACACAGTTACATTCACACACAGCCTCTCCGACAAATATATGCCATTACATTCACAAACAGCCTCTCTGACAAGTGCACACCCTTACATTCATACACAGCCTCTCCGACAAATACACGTCCTTACATTCATACACAGCCTCTCCGACAAATACACACCCTTAGATTCACACACAGCCTCTCAGACAAATACACACTTTTACATTCACACACAGCCTCTCCGACAAATGCACACTTTTACATTTATACACAGCCTCTCCGACAAATACACACCCTTACATTCACACTCAGCCTTTCCGTCAAATACACACCCTTTCATTCATACTCAGCCTCTCCGACAAATGCACACTTTTACATTTATACACAGCCTCTCCGACAAATACACACTTTTACATCCATACACAGCCTCTCCGACAAATACACACCCTTACATTCACACACAGCCTCTCCGGCAAGAACACAACCTTACATTCACACACAGCCTCTCTAACAAATATACGCCGTTACATTCACAAACAGCCTCTCCAACAAATACTCACCCTGACATTCATAAACCGCCTCTCCGACAAATACACACCCTTACATTCATACACAGCCTCTCCAACAAATATTCACCCTGACATTCATACACAGCCTCTCCGACAAATACAGACTTTTACATTCATACACAGCCTCTCCAACAAATACACACCCTTACATTCATACACAGACTCTCCGACAAATACACACCCTTTCATTCGTACACAGCCTCTATGACAAATACACACTTTTACACGCATACACAGCCTCTCCGACAAATACACACCCTTACATTCATACACAGCCTCTCTGACAAATACGCACCCTTACATTCATACAAATCCTTTCCGACAAATACACACCCTCACATTCATACACAGCCTCTCCGACAAATACACACCCTTACACTCATACACAGCCTCTCCGACAAATACACACTTTTGCATTCATACTCAGCTTCTCTGACAAATACACACCTTTACATTGATACACAGCCTCTCCAACAAATACACACCCTGACATTCATACACAGCTTCTCTGACAAATACATACTTTTACACTCATACACAGCCTCTCTGACAAATACACACCCTTACATTCACACACAGCCTCTCTGACAATTACACGCTTTTACACTCATACACAGCCTGTCCGACAAATACACACCCTTACATTCAGACACAGCCTCTCCGACAATTACACACCCTTACATTCGTACACAGCCTCTCCGACAAATACACACTTTTACACTCATACACAGCCTCTCTGACAAATACACACCCTTACATTCAAACACAGCCTCTCTGAAAAAGACACACATTTGCAACACAGACACAGACCCTCCAACACCCACACAGTCCCTGCAAAACGCGCACAGTCGCTACAACAGGCGCACAGCCCCTGCAACACGCGCACAGTCCCTGCAACACGCGCACAGCCCCTCCAGCACGCGCACAGCCCCTGCGCCACGCGCACAGCCCCTGCGCCACGCGCACAGCCCCTGCGCCACGCGCACAGCCCCTGCGCCACGCGCACAGAGCCTGCGCCACGCGCACAGCCCCTGCGCCACGCGCACAGCCCCTGCGCCACGCGCACAGAGCCTGCGCCACGCGCACAGAGCCTGCGCCACGCGCACAGCCCCTGCGCCACGCGCACAGCCTCTGCGCCACGCGCACAGCCCCTCCGCAACGCGCACAGCCCCTCCGCAACACGCACACACCCTCCGCAACACGCACACACCCTCCGCAACACGCACACACCCCATGCAAAACACACACACAGTCGCTCCAAAACACACACAGATCCAAGAACAAAGAAAGAACAAAGAAAATTACAGCACAGGAACAGGCCCTTCGGCCCTCCAAGTCTGCGCCGATCCAGATCCTCTATCTAAACATGTCGCCTATTTTCTAAGGGTCTGTATCTCTTTGCTTCCTGCCCATTCATGTATCTGTCTAGATCCATCTTAAAAGACGCCATCGTGCCCGCATCTACCACCTCCGCTGGCAACGCGTTCCAGGCACCCAGCACCCTCTGCGTAAAGAACTTTCCACGCATATCCCCCCTAAACTTTTCCCCTTTCACTTTGAACTCGTGTCCTCTAGTAATTGAATCCCCCACTCTGGGGAAAAGCCTCTTGCTATCCACCCTGTCTATACCTCTCATGATTTTGTACACCTCAATCAGGTCCCCCCTCAACCTCTGTCTTTCTAATGAAAATAATCCTAATCTACTCAACCTCTCTTCATAGCTAGCGCCCTCCATACCAGGCAACATCCTGGTGAACCTCCTCTGCACCCTCTCCAAAGCATCCACGTCCTTTTGGTAAAGTGGCGACCAGAACTGCACGCAGTATTCCAAATGTGGCCGAACCAAAGTCCTATACAACTGTAACATGACCTGCCAACTCTTGTACTCAATACCCCGTCCGATGAAGGAAAACATGCCGTATGCCTTCTTGACCACTCTATTTACCTGCGTTGCCACCTTCAGGGAACAGTGGACCTGAACACCCAAATCTCTCTGGACATCAATTTTCCCCAGGACTTTTCCATTTACTGTATAGTTCACTCTTGAATTGGATCTTCCAAAATGCATCACCTCGCATTTGCCCTGATTGAACTCCATCTGCCATTTCTCTGCCCAACTCTCCAATCTATCTATATTCTGCTGTATTCTCTGACAGTCCCCATCACTATCTGCGACTCCACCAATCTTAGTGTCGTCTGCAAACTTACTAATCAGTCCACCTATACTTTCCTCCAAATCATTAATATATATCACAAACAACAGTGGTCCCAGTACGGATCCCTGTGGAACACCACTGGTCACACGTCTCCATTTTGAGAAACTCCCTTCTACTGCTACTCTCTGTCTCCTGTTGCCCAGCCAGTTCTTTATCCATCTAGCTAGTACACCTTGGACCCCATGCGCCTTCACTTTCTCCATCAGCCTGCCATGGGGAACCTTATCAAACGCCTTACTGAAGTCCATGTATATGACATCGACAGCCCTTCCCTCATCAATCAACTTTGTCACTTCCTCAAAGAATTCTATTAAGTTGGTAAGACATGACCTTCCCTGCACAAAACCATGTTGCCTATCACTGATAAGCCCATTTTCTTCCAAATGGGAATAGATCCTATCCCTCAGTATCTTCTCCAGCAGCTTCCCTACCACTGACGTCAGGCTCACCGGTCTATAATTACCTGGATTATCCCTGCTACCCTTCTTAAACAAGGGGACAACATTAGCAATTCTCCAGTCCTCCGGGACCTCACCCGTGTTTAAGGATGCTGCAAAGATATCTGTTAAGGCCCCAGCTATTTCCTCTCTCGCTTCCCTCAGAACCTGGGATAGATCCCATCCGGACCTGGGGACTTGTCCACCTTAATGCCCTTTAGAATACCCAACACTTCCTCCCTCCTTATGCCGATTTGACCTAGAGTAATCAAACATCTGTTCCTAACCTCAACATCCGTCATGTCCCTCTCCTCGGTGAATACCGATGCAAAGTACTCGTTTAGAATCTCACCCATTTTCTCTGACTCCAAGCATAACATTCCTCCTTTGTCCTTTAGTGGGCCAATCCTTTCTCTAGTTACCCTCTTTCTCCTTATATATGAATAAAAGGCTTTGAGATTTTCTTTAACCCTGTTTGCTATAGATATTTCATGACCCCTTTTAGCCCTCTTAATTCCTCGTTTCAGATTGGTCCTACATTCCCGATATTCTTTCAAAGCTTCGTCTTTCATCAGCCGCCTAGACCTTATGTATGCTTCCTTTTTCCTCTCAGCTAGTCTCACAATTTCACCTGTCATCCATGGTTCCCTAATCTTGCCATTTCTATCCCTCATTTTCACAGGAACATGTCTCTCCTGCACGCTAATCAACCTCTCTTTAAAAGCCTCCCACATATCACATGTGGATTTACCTTCAAACAGCTGCTCCCAATCTACATTCCCCAGCTCCTGCCGAATTTTGGTATAGTTGGCCTTCCCCCAATTTAGCACTCTTCCTTTAGGACCACTCTCGTCTTTGTCCATGAGTATTTTAAAGCTTACGGAATTGTGATCACTATTCCCAAAGTAGTCCCCTACTGAAACTTGAAACACCTGGCCGGGCTCATTCCCCAACACCAGGTCCAGTATGGCCCCTTCCCGAGTTGGACTATTTACATACTGCTCTAGAAAACCCTCCTGGATGCTCCTTACAAATTCTGCTCCATCTAGACCTCTAACACTAAGTGAATCCCAGTCAATGTTGGGAAAATTAAAATCTCCTATCACCACCACCCTGTTGCTCCTACATCTTTCCATAATCTGTTTACATATTTGTACCTCTATCTCACGCTCGCTATTGGGAGGCCTGTAGTACAGCCCCAACATTGTTACCGCACCCTTCCTATTTCTGAGTTCTG
Organism: Heterodontus francisci; assembly: GCF_036365525.1. Taxonomy (NCBI): domain Eukaryota; kingdom Metazoa; phylum Chordata; class Chondrichthyes; order Heterodontiformes; family Heterodontidae; genus Heterodontus; species Heterodontus francisci. The sequence goes on along the minus strand of NC_090384.1, from coordinate 12,492,006 downwards.
TCCATATTGCCTCACTGCTCGAGTCCTCCATAGTGCCCTCCTTCAGCACAGCTGTGATATCCTCTTTGACCAGTAATGCAACTCCTCCACCCCTTTTACCTCCCTCTCTATCCCGCCTGAAGCATCGATATCCTGGGATATTTAGTTGCCAATCATTCCCTTCCCTCAACCAAGTCTCAGTAATAGCAATAACATCATACTCCCAGGTACTAATCCAAGCCCTAAGTTCATCTGCCTTACCTACTACACTTCTTGCATTAAAACAAATGCACCTCAGACCACCAGTCCCTTTACATTCATCATCTGCTCCCTGCCTGCTCTTCCCCTTAGTCACACTGACTTCATTATCTAGTTCCTTACAGGCTTTTGTTACTACCTCCTTACTGTCAACTGACCTCCTCAATTGGTTCCCATCCCCCTGCCACATTAGTTTAAACCCTCCCCAACAGCGTTAGCAAAAGCACCCCCAAGGACATTGGTTCCAGTCTGGCCCAGGTGTAGACCGTCCAATTTGTAATAGTCCCTCCAAATAGATCCTCCAACACACACGCACAGTCCCTCCAACACACACGCACAGTCCCTCCAACACACACGCACAGTCCCTCCAACACACACGCACAGTCCCTCCAACACACACGCACAGTCCCTCCAACACACACGCAGACCCTCCAAAACACACACACAGTCCCTCCAAAACACACACACAGTCCCTCCAAAACACACACACAGTCCCTCCATAACACACACACAGTCCCTCCATAACACACACACAGTCCCTCCAAAACACACACACAGTTCCTCCAAAACACACACACAGTCCCTCCAAAACACAACACAGTCCCTGCAAGACACACACACAGACCCTCCAACACACACACAGACCCTCCAACACACACACAGCCCCTCCAAAACACACACAGCCCCTCCAAAACACACACAGCCCCTCCAAAACACATACAGCCCCTCCAAAACACACACAGCCCCTCCAAAACACACACGGCCCCTCCAAGACACACACGGCCCCTCCAAGACACACACGGCCCCTCCAAGACACACACGGCCCCTCCAAGACACACACGGCCCCTCCAAGACACACACGGCCCCTCCAAAACACACACGGCCCCTCCAAAACACACACGGCCCCTCCAAAACACACACGGCCCCTCCAAAACACACACGGTCCCTCTAACACACAACCTCCCAAACATCCGCTGGAGCACACACACAACCACAGAATTGTTATAGTGCAGAAGGACACCATTCGGCCCATCCTGTCCACACCGGCTGTCTGAAAGAGCAATTCATTCAGTTCTATTCCTCACCCTCTCCCTGTAATCCTGCACCTTCTTCCTTTTCATGAAACAGTCTAATTCCCTATTGAATGCTTCAGTTGAACCTGCCTCCACCACACTCTCTGTGAAAGAGTTTTTCCTCATGTCAGTTTTGCTTCTCTTAACAACTATTTTAAATCTGTGCCCTCTCGTTCTCGATCCTTTCACGAGTGGGAACAGTTTCTCTCTCTCTACTCTCTCCAGACTCCACATGATTTTGAATACCTCTATCAAATCACCTCTCAGCCTTCTCTTCTCCAAGGAAAACAGTCCTAACTTCTCCAATCTATCTTCATAACTGAAGTTCTTCATTCCTGAAACCATTCTCATAATCTCTTCTGCACTCCCTCCAATGCCCTCCCGTCTTTCCTACAGTGCGGTGCCCGGAAATGGATGCAATACTCCAGCTGAGGCCAAACTCGTGTCTTGTACAAGTTCAACATAACTTCCTTGCTCTTGTACTCTATGTGACTATTAATAAAGCCCAGGGCGCTGTATGCTTTATTAACCACTCTCTCAACACACACAGTCCCTCCAACTGGCATCTACCCAACAATGTGGAAAATTTCCCAGGTATGTCCTGTCCACAAAAAGCAGGACAAAACCAATCTGGCCAATCACTGCCCCATCAGTGTACTTTCAATCATCAGCAAAGTGATGGAATGTGTCATTGACAGTGCTATCAATGGCATTCACTCAGCAATAACCTCCTCATCATGCTCTGTTGGGTTCCACCAGGGCTATGAGATTGATGCATCACATTGCATAAGGAATTGGGCTGAATGGCAATGATGTGTGGATAAATGTGGAGCTGATGAAGTGCATAGAAAGAGAAAGCTGGGTGCTTCTGAAAGTTGAGTGGGTGTGAGGATAATATGATGCAGTACACTTGCCAAGGCAGAGTGCGGGGGAATAAACCGCAGGATGTAGGTGAATCAGCAAATGTGCACACTTTTCCTGACCTGGTTAGGTCATTAAATCGCTTCCAACACTGCATCCAAGACTAGGCACAATGCTCTTGCTGCTCACCTCCTCAGCCAACTCCAGCCACACTTCCTTGGTGAGAGCTATAGGTTTCTTCCCCCCTGTTGCTGTGGAAAAATATGTCCCTTCTGCTCCTGACTGTACTCAGCAGTGTTCCAGCGAGGCATCATTGAATCTGGGTGCCTACTCTTGCTCTCTGTGCGGCCATCCTACACACCTCCTGTCTCCTCCAATTTCCATTGTGCACCATTCTTTTCAATACAGCTGAGATCATGTGTTATGATCAGGTGAGGAGGGGGGTCACAAGACTCCCCTCTTGTCCTTCCCCTTTGTTTCAGCACAGCAGAATTTATTCCTTTTTTTAAACAGTGGCTGTGCTTGCCACTTCAGTGAGTGTTGTGATCATAAAAGAACCAATCAGACAGGTCTTCTTGAGTTTAAACAAGAAAGAGGTGAGTTTATTGCATTTAAAAATCTAAACCTGATCTAAATAAAATAATAAAATTACGCAAGCTTTCACTCACACACACACGTGAGAATCACACACACCCAAATCGATTGCAGAGTGATGAGAGATAGTTTGGTTTGGATTAGAGTCCAGAACAAAATAAAATACAGTCTGTGGTGTCTGTTAATTCAGTAGTCTTCCGGCTGAGGTTGTGATCCTGCAGTCAGTGGTTGGTAGATGTTCTTGGAGACTGAAGAGCAGGTGGTCCTCTTCCTGGAGGTCTTTGTCTTGGATCTTTGCCAACCAGCAGGCAAGCTTCAAACACCCCTAATGTCACCTAGAGAGAGAGCGAGAGAGAGAGAGAGAGAGGCACCCCCTATATTCTGCACACAAAGTCTCCGCAGCTTAACCCTTTGTAGCAAAAAGCTGCCAGTTTTTCCACAGATGGGAAGGTGCTCACATGATTGTCCAGTGCCCTTGTTTGCAATTGAATTCGATTCAAGTCTAGGAATTCTCCATCTCTCTCTGGCCCCATTGTTTCAAAATGGCTTTGAAGGTTTTTTTATTAGAAGTGAAGCTGTTAGCTGATTCCAAATTCATGAGGTATTGTTCTAGTGGTGGTGAGCTCAGACATTCGACTCTCCTTTAAAATCTAAGGTATTTCAATGCAAATTGTGATCACCGTCTTGGCTGCCAGTTTTTTTTAAAAAGTTAAATGTAGGATTCCAGCTTTCTTTTTTTTTAAAGTTTAATATAGTTTTCCAACTGTTGAATTAAAAATCCTCATTTGGCATATCATGTTTTCTTGGCATCACGTCATCCGAATACAAGAACATAACATAAGAATGTAAGAACTAGGAGCAGGAGTAGGCAATTCAGCCCCTCGAGCCTGCCCCGCCATTCAATACGATCATGGCTGATCTCATCTCGGCCTCAACTCCACTTTCCTGCCCGTTCTCCATAACCCTTCAACCCATTACTAATTAAAAATCTGTCTATCACCTTAAATTTACTCAATGTCCCGGCATCCACCACACTCTGGGGTAGTGAATTCCACTGACTCACGACCCTTTGAGAGAAGTAATTTCTCCTCATCTCTGTTTTAAATCTGCTGCCCCTTATCCTAAAACTGTCACCGCTTGTTCTAGAAATGATATGAGTCACATCTGAAACACAACTTGGATTCACAAAGCACAGAAGTCAAAATTTATTGCTTCAGTTGAGTTGCGATTGCAGTTTCTGACCTGCTGAGTTGACTCTCAGATTTTTCCCACGTTCCACACCCGACCCACTCGAAGCCATTTTCAGATTATTATCGGGCCCACTGTCTCCAGTGTGTCAGATACTGCACCAGCAAAGAAACTCATAAAACTACCTCTAAAATGCCATCTAAATGGAATTTGAGTAAGGATATGAAAAGGAAAAAAATATACGGACACAAGAGATGGGCAGAGGAATAGGATTGGAGGAGGTCCAGCTGAAGAGCCAGTGCAGGTTGTGAAAGGCCTCCAAGTATTTAATATCCATTATTCTACTTTTGGTGGCAGGACAAGTTGAGAAGGCTGTTAAAAAGCAAATGGAATCATTGGCTTTATAAATAGAGGCATAGCAAGGAAGTTATGTTAAACAGAAGAATATAAGAAATAGAAGCAGGAGGAGGCTACTTGGCCATTGGAGCTTGCTCCGCCACTCAGCAAGATCATGGCTGATCATTTACCTTCATTCCATCTTCCAGCATTATCTCCATTTCCGAGTGCCCAAAAATCTATCGATCTCTGCCTTAAATATACTCAACAACTGAGTAGGGAATTCCAAACTTTTACAAATCTTCCAGTGCAGAAATTTCTCCTCACCTCGATCCTAAATAGTTGACCCCTTATTCTGAGACTGTGACCCCATGTTCGAGACCCCCAGCCAAGGGAACCAACACTGGTTAGGTCTCAGCTGAAGCTCTCTGTTCAATTCTGGACACCACACTTCAGGATGGGTGTCACAGCCTTGGAGAGGGTGCAGGAGAGATTTACTAGACTGGCACAGATATGTGGAGAGACTTCAGTTATGTAGCATCTGGAGAAGCGGAGATTGTTCTCCTCAGAGCAGAGAAGGTTACGAGGAGATTTAATAGAGGCTTTGATAGAGCAAGTAAGGAGAAACTGTTTCCAATGGCAGAACATACAAACATACCAATTAGGTGCAGGAGTAGGACACTCAGCCCCTCAAGCCTGCTCCACCAAGATCATGGCTGATCTGATTGCAACCTCAAATCCACTTTCCCGCTTACCCCCAATAACCTTTCACCCCCAGTAATGAGAGGACACAGATTTAAGGTGATTGGCAAAACAGCCAGAGATGAGATGAGATGAGAATTTCTTTTGCACAGCCACCAGTTGTGATCTGGCATTTACTGCCTAAAAGGGCGGTGGAAGCAGATTCAGTATTAACTTTCAAAAGAAAATTTGATGAAAACTTGAAGGGGAACAATTTGCAGGACGATGAGGAAAGAGTGGAGGGGTCAGACGAATTGAACAGCTCTTTCAAAAAGCTGGCAGAGGCTGAGTGGGCTGAATGGTCTCCTGTGTTGTATGATTCTATGATTGTTTGGTGGTGGGGGAGTGGAGGGCAGTTGTATTGCCTATACACCTGAGTTGAGAACAGTAGCCTCAGCATAAGGTTGTGAATGGACCAGTCCCCCTTGCCACATTCTGTGAGGAAGTGTTTACGCCTCTTGCATGTGACAATAGCAAGGTTTGTGTTCCCTCACAGAGTCTCTGTCACTAGCTGTGTCTTTCTTGGTCTCCGCTCCCGATATCATGTGAAGAAAAGGATACTCACAACATCACCAATGGTGATCACTGACCAGTGATGGTCCCAAACTTGAAGATGTGGCTGACAGTGAGAATGATACCAACTGACTGTAACAGGACATAGATCGGGTAGCAGAATGGGCAGACAAATGGCAGATGGAATTTCATTCAGGAAATGTGAGATGATACATTTTGGCAGAAGGGATAGGGAGAGGTAATATAGACTAAATGGCACAGTTCTAAAGAGTCTACAGGGACAGAGGGACCTGGGGGTTCATGTGCATCGATCTTTGAAGGTGGCAGGACATAGGTAGACAAAGAAACACTGTTCCCATTAGCTGATGATGCAAGTACCAGGGGCAAGATTTTGGGAAAGAGATATGGGATCGGGGAGGGGTGGAGGATGTGAGAAAAAACTTTTTTACTCAGCAAGTGGGAATCACCAGGAACTCACTGCCTACGAGGGTGGTGGAAACAGAAACAATCAATAATTTCAAACGAAAATTGGGTCGACACTTGAAGGACTGACTGGATTGTTCTATAGAGAGCTGACTTGGACTTGATGGTCGAATGGCCTCCTTCAGTGCCGTAATGACTCTACAACTCTGGCTGGAATTTTATGCTACCCCAATGAATGGGATGGTGGTGGGGTGGGGGGGGTGCGCTGGTTGGTGGGTGGCGTAAAATGGAACGGGAGGCTCCGGGAGGCCCACTTTACGTAGGGTGGAGGGGAAGAGGGGGAAACGGCCCGCCTGCCCCAGGTCAATCAAGGCCCTTAAGTGGCCACTTAAGGGCCTTCACCCGCCCCCACGCGGATTTTACACGTGGCAAGTGAGTGTCCTGGAGCCAGGAGAAGCCACCTAACAAAAGCAGGCAGCTTCTCAGCATCCCGGGGTGGCCCTCATGATCGGGCACCCTATGCCTGATGGAGGGCCACCCCTGTTACGCCAACTACCCCAAGGCTCAACATGACCCCCCTTCCCCCCAAATGACCACCCTTGCCTCAGCGGGGCCCAATCGATTACACCCAGTGAGGCAACCAAAACTGACCTTCCCTCCTGGCTCCCCTCCTGGCTCCCAGGCATCTAGTCATGATGCTGGGCTGTAGTCCCAGCAGTGGCCACCGCTCCCGGTGGTGCTACTAGCACTAAGAGCTGCCGGCCCAGTGATTGGCCGGCAGCTCAATGAGGCGGGACCTCCTCCCTCAAGCGGGTGGAAATCCCGCCTCAGAGCACTTAAAGCCTGGGGACCCCTAAAATACGGAATGGATCCCCAGGCGAGGCAGAAGTGGTTTCGCCACCGACTTTTACATTGGAGGCCGACTCCTGTCCGCCCACCGTAAAATTCCGGTCTCTATGACGGTCTCCAACTGACACTCTTCCCTGATTAACCTCAGTGCAAACTATCAGCCATCGGCATCCATATACAAAGCAACATCGCCACCTGCAGACTCAGCTGAGAATGCCAAGGCTCAGTCGCACTGTTCTGGGCAGTTGATGTGAACACATGGTGAAACATGATGTTGATGTCCAGCTAGATGATATTCTCAATACACCAGCTGCAACAGAAGTGTAGGGAACAGAGCTTACCCCTTTACCTGACTTTTGTAGATCTCATTTAGGCATTCGACACCATCAGCAGAGCAGGGCTCTACATGATTTTGGGAAAAATTGGCTATTGACCGAAGTTTAGTTTAGAGATACAGCACTGAAACAGGCCCTTCGGCCCACCGAGTCTGTGCCGACCATCAACCACCCGTTTACACTAATCCTACACTAATCCCATATTCCTATCACATCCCCACCTATCCCTATATATTTCCCTACCACCTACCTATACTAGGGGCAATTTCTAATGGCCAATTTACCTATCAACCTGCAAGTCTTTGGCATGTGGGAGGAAACCGGAGCACCCGGAGGAAACCCACGCAGACACAGGGAGAACTTGCAAACTCCACACAGGCAGTACCCGGAATTGAACCCGGGTCCCTGAAGCTGTGATACCAGTGATGGTAGGAGGAGGCCCTTAAGTGGCAGTTAATTAGTCAATTAAGGGCCTTGATTGGCCGGGGGTGGGCAGGCTGTTTCTCGTCACCACTGCCCTGTGTAAAATTGCAGCGAGGGTGGGAAGGCATCTGGAATGGACCCCCCACCACCCCCTCCACTCAATTTTGCGGTCCCCCCATCCACCCCGGCACTAGCTCACTCGTTGGGGGGCCGTAAAATTCCAGCAAGAGAGTAAGATGGAAAAAAAAGTTACATATGATAGATTTCCGTTTGACAATACAGAGGAGACCAGGCTGAATAATGGAACTTCAGACGGGAAGTAAGAAAAGAAATGAGAAGCAAAGAGAGAATATGAGAAGAGACTGAAAATTAAACATAAAAGGGAATCCAAAAGTCTTCTGTAGGCATATAAATAATAAAAGCATGGTATAGAGAGGAGTAGAGCCAATTAGGGATCTAAAAGGGGATTTATAAATGGAGGTAGAGGGCATGACTGAGGTATTGGACGAATACTTTGCATCTGTCTTTACCAAGGAAGAAGATGCTGCCAAAGTTGTAGTGAAAGAGGAAGTAGTTGAGACACTGGATGGACTAAAAATTGATAAGCATGAGTTATTAGAAAGGCTGGTTGTCATGAAGACAGGAATTAGGGGATAGTCATCATTGTATCATAAGGTTTAGGCTGACTACGGAAAAGGACAAAGAGCAATCCAGGGTAAGAATAATTAATTGGGGGAAGGCCAACTTCAATGGCCAAAAACCTGGTCAAAGAGGAGGTTTTAAGGAGCCTTTAGTGGAAGTAACAGAGGTAGAGAGTCAGAGAGGTTTACAGAGGGAATTCCAGAGCTTAGAGCCTAGTCGGCTGAAGGTATGGCCACTAATGGTGGGGCAATTAAAATCAGGGATGCTCAAGAGGCCAGAATTAGAAGAGTGCAGATATCGTGGAGGGTTGTGGGGCTGGAAGAGATTACAGAGATAGGGAGGGGCAAGGTCATGGAGAAATTTGAAAACAAGGTGTTACAACTATTTTTTAAACACAGTGATTTAACTTACCATCTCAGTGAGCACTTGCTCCTGCTCTTCTAATTATAATTGTAAATGAACCAATCAGACAGGTTTTCTTGAGTTTAAAGAAGAAGGATGTAAGTTTATTTACCTTATCACTCTAAACGGTTAAAACTACTAAAATACGGAATGCATCAACGCTCACATTCATACGAAAGGCACACATACACAATTAGATACAGAGGGGAAAAGCAGAGTCGAGAGGTTGAAGTAAAGTCCATAATAAATGGAATTCAAATACTGAGTTTCAGTGTCGTTAGTTGAAGTTACAGTCTTGAAGTCATACTGGGCCACATGCACAATTCGGGCATGCTTCGCTGGTTCCGGAAAGCAGGAGAGGGGCTTTATCTGCGACCCCTGGTTGTTGCCTGTAAGGATCTGTAGTCTTGAAACTTAGTAGCTGCCACCGAGTTTTTCCTGGGACTTCGCTGAAGAGGGACAGAGAGGTGCTTTCTTCCTTGGAGTTCAGTTACTGTCTTTCTGAGGCGTAATTCACAAACTTTCAGAGTCACACAGGCAGTCATGTCTTTGCTTGAAACAGAAATTTCTGGAAGGTTTTTTTGAAATTCAAAGTTGTTCAGACATACTTAGTGGGGTTGGGGGGTGGGTGGGGGGGCAGTTGGCTCTTTCAAAGTCAATGGGTGTCAATGGCCTTTGACAACCAGCATTGACAAAACCAATCTAGGTGAGTGAATCAGAGCGCATCCTATTGTTCTGGCTAGACTGGGTAATCACTTCTGTCTCCCAGCCGGCCTTTGGCTTCTCATAGGAAAATTGTGCATGGCAATCTTTAGCAGCTCTGTTCTGCTTTTTAAAAATGATTTGTAATAATGTCCAGCAAAAAGTCTCAGGCAGAGTTTCACACAACAAAATTAATATTTTCCATTTGGCATATGGGATTTCCGTCACAAAGGATAAGAATTTTAAAATCTTCTTGACCGGGAGCCAATGTAGGTCAGCAAGCACAGGAGTGATAGGTGAATGGGGCTTGGTGCAAGTAATAACACACGAGCTGACTTTTGGATGACCTCAAGTTTACGGAGGGTAGAATGTGGGAGACCAGCCTGGAGTGTGTTGGAAAAATCAAGTCTAGAGGTAACAAAGACATTGTTGAGGGTTTCAGCAGCAAATGAGCTGAGGCAGGAGCAAATCAGGTGATGTTATGGAGGTGGAAATAGGTGATCTTAGTGATAGCGCAGATATGTAGTCAGAAACTCTTCTTGGGGTCAAATATGACACCAATGTTGTGAACAGTCTGGTTTAGTCTCAGACAGTTACCAAGGAGAGGGATGGAGTCAGTAGCTACTGAACAGACTTTAGAGCAGGGACCAAAGACAATTTCTTCCCAATATTTAATTGGAGGAAATTTCTGCTCATCCAGTACTCGGTGGCATATATGCACCTGAAGAGAGTGAACTGTTAACAATATTGGCTATATTGGGACCAGGAAGGGAAGTTGGATGGTCAGCAGTTTAGTGGAAATAGGGTTGAGGGAGCCGGAAGTGGGTCTCATGGACAAGATGAGCTCAGACAGGGCATGAGGGGAGATAGGAGGTCAACTAGAGAAAGATGCGAGCTCAGGGCTAGGCTAGAGCTTACAGGTGTATTCAGTATCCATGCATGTGGTCATTACAGGTGTGTGCACTATATATACAGTCATTACAGATGTGTGTGCAGTATCCATGTATACGGTCATTACAGATCTTTGTGCAGGTGAGCACAGTAACAATGTATGTGGTCATTACAGATGTGTGTGCAGTATCCATTCATGTGGTCCTGACTGTTGCATCCAATATCTGTGTGTGTGGTCCTTATAGTTTGTGCAGTAAGTGCACCTGTGGTCCTTGCACATGTGTAGAGTATTCTTGGGTATGGTTCTTGCAGGCATGTGCAGCATTCAAGCATGTGGTACTTAGATGTACATGCAGTATCTATGCATAAGGTCATAGAATTATAGAACACAGGAGGAGGCTATTAGCCTATCGTGTCAGTGCCGGCTCTTTGAAAGAGCTATCCATTTAGTCCCACTTGCCCTGTTCTTTCCCAAAACCCTGCAAATTTCTCTTCTTCAAGTGTATATCCAATTCTTTTTTGAATGTTACTTTTGAAGCTATTTCCACACCCTTCCAATGATTGCATTTCAGATTGCAACAACTCACTGCGTAAACAAAATGCTCCTCCTATTTTCTTTTTGACAATTAACTTAAATCAGTGTCCTCAGGTTAACAACCATGCTGCCACTAGAATCAGTTTCTCCCTAATTACTGTACCAAAACCTTTCATGACTTTGAACACCTCTATTAAATCTCACCTTAACCTTTTCTGTTCTAAGAACAATCCTAGCTTCTCTAGTCTCGCCACCTCACTGAGGTCCCACATTCTGGTCTTTACAGGTGTCTGAAATATTTATTCATGTAGCCCTTACAATATGTAATACCTATTGTCATGGTCCTGTAGTATTTTTTTCAGGAATATGTGGTTTGCCTTTAAGGCTTGCATGGGATCAGTATTGCTTTAAGAGCCAGCAAGCCTTAGGAGTTATAGGAAGGTGCATTTTCGTTGCCTTAGAAACAGCCATTTGGAGACTACGATTCAAAGAGTGCATTCTTGTTACCATGGAAACAGCCATTGGGAGTGAACCTGATGCGATACATTTGCTACAATTCAGTTTTTTGAACTGGCTTTAGTTGAAGACAGTTTGTGAGAACACACAGACACAGACAACTGTCAGTTGTGATGAGCATACCTGAAAAAGAGCTCTCAACCATTTAAACTGAAGGAATAGGATTTTAGTCTGTTTAATTATTACCTCAAAATTCTAAAAACAAAATCAAGCCAAAACAGAGATCTCTGGTAATTTAAATTGAAGAAAGGGAAGTTAGACTGTGACAATCTTTTATCCCTTAAAACTCTAAAGTTGGATAGATTCTATTGAAAGTGTTTGCAAGTTGTTAATTGTTGAAATTCGCTGGAGAAGGAAAGCAACATCCTGTGAGGACTTTGAGCAACATCCTGTGAGGACTTCGAGCAACATTGGACTATAAATTTGCAAGGACTCTAATTTTTTTCTATTTTAAATGTTGTTTATATCTTCATAGTGTTTAAGAATTTAGTTTGTCTAATTAAAGAGTTAATTTGTTGATTTAAAGACACCTGGTTTGGATAGCCTCATTCGGGGGTTAATAGATAGTACAATTTGGGGGCGGCATAGTGGCGCAGTGGTTAGCACTGCATCCTCACAGCTCCAGTGACCCAGGTTCGAATCTGGGTACTGCCTGTGTGGAGTTTGCAAGTTCTCCCTGTGACCGTGAGGGTTTTCGCCAGGTGCTCCGGTTTCCTCCCACAGCCAAAGGCTAGCAGGTTGGTAGGTAAATTGGACATTATAAATTGCCCCTAGTATAGGTAGGTGGTAGGAGAATTGAGGAATATGGGATTAGTGTAGGATTAGTATAAATGGGTGGTTGATGGTCGGCACAGACTCGGTGGGCTGAAGGGCCTGTTTCAGTGCTGTATCTCTAAATAAATAAAATAAAATAAATTTGGCTAGGTCTTTCTTTAATTTGGAAAGTTTAAAATGATATGTTGGGCGACGGTCGAGCAACGGGACTGAATTATCAGTGCGTCTCTCCCACTACAATCAGAATTGTATATTTTGATTTGGGGCTTTGACAGGAGCAGTCGGTCGTGACACTATGTCTTTACAGTTGTGCGGTAGTCGCAGTGATTTTTTACATCTGTTTGCAGTATCTCTGAAGGGAAGCAGAGCTGTTGGTGCAGGTAAAGGGCCTTTAAGATCGTACCTGAAGCCTCTTTAAAGTGATGAAGAGCTGCTGCATAGGTAGATTATGATGCAAAGTGTTGATGCCAGGGTTGGTATTAAGGAGAAATTGCTGTGTCAGTGTGCCATTGTCATCTGCAAATGTACATATAGTCTTCACGGTTCTGAGCAGTATCCTCACATGTGGTCCTAATACACACTCACTATCAACCACATGGTCCTCACAGATGTGTATGTATTGTGCATGTGGTACTTTGGTTAGCCAAACTTGTTGCCAAACATGGTGAAAAGGGTCTCTTTGGGCCTATGCCTGAGTGATCCAGGGTACCTCTGCAGATTTGTCAGCATGTCCTCAGGGTCAGGAAACAGTATTCTATGTTGGCTTCTGACCTAACAAGGACCTATTTGCATAGAGGGAAGAACTGCTGCACAGACAGAAGGCCTTCATAATGGACTCTGTACGCAGGCTGAGCTAAGGGTAGGGGCGACAGTGTGAGCAGTGTTCATGATCAGTTTTTAAAAGCCACTTTAGGTGAGGGGTGGAGAAAGCAATGGTCACTAAACAGTGCCAGGAGCCAGCAACTCCTGCAACCTTCTGAAAAAGCCAAAAGGGATTCTACTTGAGGGACCCATTTCCTCAGCTTTCCAACGTACAGATATTGACAAGAAGGAGGAATCCTCTTCAGCCTGAAATCTTTTGAGGAATCTCATGATCTCTTGCTCAGGTGGTTCTTCCGATTGCTATGGACTGCCTGTCAGATGCTCTGGAGGACAACAGGACAATTGGAAAAGGACGGACAGGATTTCGCTCTTGTGAGAAATGTTTGTGACAGGTTGTGGCTATATACGAGATTGTAGAACAACATAATGCTCAGGGGAACTCATTGAGGTTTTCATCAACTTCCATAAAGTTTCCAACTCCTAATCAAGAGCTAGAAGGTGTAGGTGTGCGTGACCATATAGAATTATGATTACAGTACATTAGAAGGCCATTTCGCCCATCATGTCCATGCCATCTCTCTGTGAGGGCAACTCCACTGCCTTTTCCTTATGGCCCGACAAATCTTTTCTCTTCAGATAATTATTTAGTTCCCTGTTGAGAACCACAATTGAATCTGCCTCCACCACACTCAGGCATTGCATGCTAGATCCTAACCACTCGCTGTGTAAAAAGGTATTTCCTCATGTCACCTCTGGTTCTTTTGTCAATCACTTTAAATCAATGTCCTCTGGTTCTTGGCCCTTCCACCAATGGGAACAGTTTCTCTCTATCTACTCTGTCCAGACCCCTCATGATTTTGAACATCTCTATCAAATCTCCTCTCAACCTTGTCTTCTCTAAGGAGAACAGTCCCAACTTCGCCAATTTATGCACACAACCAAAGTCCCTCACCCCAGAACCATTCTCATAAATCTTTTCTGCACCCTCTCCAATACCTTCACATCCTTCTGACGCCCATAACTGGATAAAATATTCCAGATGAGGCTGAACAGGTGTTTTATTAAAGTTTACCATAGCCTCCTGGCTTTCGTACTCTTTGCCTCTTTTTATCAAGCCCAGGATCCCATATGCCTTATGAACTGCTTTCATAACCTGCCATGCTATCTTCAATGATTTGTGCACATATACCCCAGAATTGTATCCTTTATTTTATATTTCCCTTCTTCGTTCTTCCTACCAAAATGTATCACTTCACACTTCTCTGCACTAAATTTCATCTGCCACATACCATCCCATTCCAGCAGCCTGTCAACGTCCTCCAAAAGCCTATCACTATCCATCTCACAGTTCACAATACTTCCAAGTATTGTGTCATATGCAAATTTTAAAATTGTACCCTGCACACCCAAGTCTAGGTCATTAATATGGATCAAGAAAAGCAATGGTCCCAATATCGACCCCTGGGAAACCCCATTATATATCTTCCTCCAGTCCAAAAAACAACCATTCACCACTACTCTACTTCCTGTGACTCAGCCAACTTCGTATTCATGTGGCCATTTTGCATTTATTCCAGGGGAACATTTTAATGTCACTGAACTATTAAGCCCAGGCTAATGCCCTGGGGACATGGGGTCAAATCCTGCCACTACAGCTGCTGAATTAATTAATAAAAATCTGGAATTGACAGCTAATCTCAGTAATGGTGCTATGAAATTATCATTGATTGTCGTAAAATCCCATATATGGTTCACCAATTTCCTTCAGGGAAGGAAATCTGCTGTCCTTACCTGGTCTGGCCTGCATGTGACTCCAGATCCACAGTAATGTGATTGACTCTTAACTGCCCTCTGAAATGGCCTAGCAAGTCACTCAGTTGTCAAGGGCAATTAGGGTTGGGCAAAATCTGCTCGCGTTGCCAGCAATGCTCACATCCCATGAAATAATCAAAAAAACTTTGCTGGCAAGCCTATTATGTGGTCTTTTGGAAGTCCATATACACCACATCAACTGCATTACTCTCATCAACCCTCTCTCTTACCTCATCAAAAAATTCAATCAAATTAGTTAAACATGATTTGCTCTTGACAAATCTGTGCTGACTTTCCTTAATTAATCCACATCCAAATCACTTTATTTTGTCCCGGATTATCATCTCTAAAAGCTTTCCCACCACTGAGATTAAACTGACTGGCCTGTAGTTGCTGGGCTTATTCTTACACCCTTTTTTGAACAAGGGTGTAACATTTGACTAGTTCTCTAGTCCTCTAGCACCACCCCTGTATCTAATAAGGATTGGAAGATTATGGCCAGTGTCTCTGCAATTTTCACCCTTACTTCCCTCAGTATCCTCAGATGCATCTGATCTAGCCCTGATGATTTATCAACTTTACAAAATCACAGAATCATTACAGTGCAGAAGGAGTCCATTCGGCCCACTGTGTCCACACCTGCTCTCTGAAAGAGCAATTCCCTCAGTTCCATTCCCCTGCCTTCTCCCCATAAACCTGCACATTCTTCCTTTATATTTAACTGTCAAATTCCCTTTCGAATGCTTCAATTGAACCTATCTCCACTACGTTCTCAGGCAGCGCATTCCAGACCTTAAGCATTCTCAGCGTGAAAAACTTTTTCCTCATGCCACTTTTGCTTCTCTTACCAAATACTTTAAATCTGTGCCCTCTCGTTCTCGATCCTTTCACGAGTGGGAACAGTTTCTCTCTATCTACTCTGTCCAAACCCCTCATGATTTTGAATACCTTTATCAAATCACCTCTCAGCCTTCTCTTCTCCAAGGAAAACAGTCCTAACTTCTCCACTCTATCTTCATAACTGAAATTCCTCATCCCTGGAACCATTCCCGTGAATCTTTTCTGTACTCTCTCCAATGCCCTCACATCTTTCCTAAAGTGCCACGCCCAGAACTGGATGCAATACTCCAGCTGAGGCCGAACTAGTGTCAACAAGTTCAACATAACTTCCTTGCTCTTGTACTCTATGCCCCTATTAATAAAGCCCAGGATACTGTATGCTTTATGAACAGCACTCTCAACCTGTCCTGCCACCTTCAATGACTTATGCACATATACACCTAGGTCCCTCTGCTCCTGTACCCCCTTTAGAAGTGTACCTTTATTCTATATTGTCTCTCCATGTTCTTCCTAGCAAAATGAATCACTCCACATTTCTCTGCATTGAACTTCATCTGCCACCTGTCCGCCCATTCCACTAACTTGTCTATGTCCTTTTGAAGTTCTACACAATCCTCCTCACAGTTTACAATACTTCCAAGTTTTGGATCATCTGCAAACTTTAAAATTGTGCCCTGTTCACCAAGGTCTAGGTCATTAATAGATATCAGGAAAACCAAGGGCCCAACACTGATCCCTGAGGAACTCCATGACAAACCTTCCTCCAGCCCAAAAAACATCCATTAACCACTACTCTTTGTCACTCAGCCAGTTTTGTATCTATGTTGCTACTGTCCCTTTTATTCCATGAGCTACAGGTTTGTTCACAAGTCTGTTGTGTGGCACCGTATCAAACGCCTTTTGAAAGTCCATTTACACCACATCAACAGCATTGCCCTCAACAACCCTCTTTGTTACCTCCTCAAAAAACTCCAGCAAGTTAGTTAAACATGATTTTCCCTTAAGAAATCCGTGCTGTCTTTCCTTAATTAACTCATATTTGTCCATGTGACGAATAATTTTGTCCCTAATTATTTTTCTAGAAGTAAAGGTAGAAGTAAAAAAGGGATGGGGTCCTACAAGCTGAATATAGGGAGTTAGGACATAAATTAAAAAGTAGGACCTCAAAGGTAGTAATCTCGTGCCACGTGCTAGCAAGAGCAGAAATAGCAGGATATATCAAATGAATACGTGGCTGGAGAAATGGTGTAGGGCGGAGGGATTCAGATTCCTGGGACATTGGGACTGGTTCTGGGGAACGTGGGACCAGTACAAGCTGGACGTATTGCAAGTGGGCAGGACCAGGACCAATTTCCTAGGGTGGGGTGGGTTGGGCGTTGTTTGCTAGTGCTGTCAGGGAGGGTTTAAACTAGAATGGCAGGGGGATGGGAATCTGAGCAGGAAGACAGAGGAGGAGGAAACAAGGATAGAAATGAAAGACAGGAAGGCAAGAAGCAAAAGTGGAAGGCAGAGAAAACAAGGGAGAGAAACAAATGGGGCCACAGTGCAAAATAAAGCTAAGACGACTAACAATGTTAAAAAGACAAGTCTAAAGGCATTGTGTCTTAATGAGTGGAGCATTCACAATAAGATAGATGAACTAACAACGCAAATAGATAAAAATGATTATGATACAGTTGTGATTATGGAGATATGACTGCAGGGTGACCAAAGATGGGAACTGAACATCCAGGGGTATTCAATATTTAGGAAGGGCAGGCAAAAAGGGAAAGGAGGTGGAGTAGCATTGTTAGTAAAGGAGGAAATCAATGCAATAGTGAGGAAGGATATTGGCTCAGAAAATCATGATGTGGAATCTGGTTGGAACTAACAAACACCAAAGGGCAGAAAATGTTGGTGGGGGTTGTCTATAGGCTCCCAAACGGGAGTGGCGATGTAAGGAATGACATTAAACAGGAAATTAGAGATGCATGCAATAAGGGTACAACTGTAATCATGGGTGACTTTAATCTACATATAGATTGGTCAAACCAAATTAACAATAATACTATGGAGGAGGATTTCCTGGAGTGTGTACGCGATGGTTTTTTAGACCAATGGACTGAGGAACCAACTAGAGAACAGGCTATTCTAGACTGGGCATTGTACAATGATAAAGGATTAATTATCAATCTTGTTTTGCGGGGTCGCTTGGGGAGGAGTGACAATAACTTGATAGAATTCTTCATTAAGATGGAGAGTGAAGTAGTTGAATCCGAAACTAGGGTCCTGAATCTAAATAAAGGAAACTATGAAGGTATGAGGCACGAGTTGGCTATGGTAGATTGGAGAACTTTACTAAAAGGGTTGACAGTGGATAGGCAATGGATAATATTTAAAGAACATGTGCATGAGTTACAACAATTCTTCATTCCTGTCTGGTGCAAAAATAAAACTGGAAAGGTGATTCAACCGTGGCTTACAAAAGAAATTAGGGATAGTATTAGATCCAAAGAGGAGGCATATAAAATTGCCAGAAAAAGCAACAAGTCTGTGGATTGGGAGCAGTTTAGAATTCGACAAAGGAGGTCAAAGAGGTTGATTAAGTGGGGAAAATAGAGTATGAGAGTAAACTTGTGGGGAACATAAAAACTGACTGTAAAAGCTTCTATAAATATGTGAAGAGAAAAAGATTAGTGAAGACAAATGTAGGTCCCTTACTGTCAGAAACGGGAGAAATTATAAGGGGAACAAAGAAAGGGCAGAACAATTAAACACATACTTTAGTTCTGTCTTAACGAAGTAGGGCAAAAATAACGTCCCAGAGATGTTAGGGAACCAATAGTCTAATGAGAGGGAGGAACTGAAGGAAATCAGTATTCGTAAAAAAATAGTGCTAGGGAAATTAATGGGGTTAAAGGCTGACAAATCCCCAGGGCCTGATAATCTACATCCCAGAGTACTAAAGGAAGTGGCCCTGGAAATAGTGGATGCATTGGTGATCATCTTCCAAAATTCTATAGACTCTGGAGCAGTTCCTACAGATTGGAGGGTGGCAAATGTAACCCCACTATTTAAAAGGAGGGAGAAAAAAAACAGGGAATTACAGAATAGTCAGCCTTACATCAGTAGTGGGGAAAATGCTACAGTCTATTATAAAGGATGTGATAGCAGAACACCTGGAAAGCATAAACGGGATTAAACAAAGTCGGCATGGGTTTACAAAAGGGAAATCACGCTTAACAAATCTATTGGAGTTTTTTGAGGATGTAACTAGTAGAAGAGATAAGGGAGAACCAGTGGATTTGGATTTTCAGAAGGCTTTTGATAAGGTCCCACATAAGAGGTTAGTGTGAAAAATTAAAGCACATGGGATTGGGGGTAATATACTGGCATGGATTGAGAATTGGTTGACAGACAGGAAACAGAGAGTAGGAATAAATGGGTCTTTTTTCAGGTGGCAGGCAGTGACTAGTGGGGTACTGCAGGGATCAGTGCTTGGGCCCCAGCTATTCACAATATATATTAATGACTTGGGTGAGGGAACTAAATTTCCAAGTTTGCAGACGACACAAAGCTGGGGGGCAATGTGAGCTGTGAGGAGGAGGCAAAGAGGCTCCAATGTGATTTGGACAAGTTAGGTAAGTGGGCAAATGTATGGCAGATGCAGTATAACGTGGATAAGTGTGAGGTTATCCACTTTGGTTGTAAAAACAGAAAGGCAGATTATTATCTGAATGGTGATAGATTGGGAAAGGGGGAGGTGCAACGAGACCTGGGCATCCTTGTACACCAGTCGCTGAAAACAAGCATTCAGGTGCAGTAAGCAGTTAGGAAGGCGAATGGTATGTTGGCCTTCATTGCAAGAGGATTTGAGTACAGGAGCAAGGATGTCTTACTGCAGTTATACAGGGCCTTGGTGTGACCACATCTGGAGTATTGTGTGCAGTTTTGGTCTCCTTATCTGAGGAAAGATGTTCTTGCATGGAGGAAGTGCAAAGAAGATTTTACTAGGCTGATTCCTGTGATGGCAGGATTGAAGTATGAGGAGAGATTGGGTTGACGAGGCCAATGTTCACTGGCGTTTCGAAGAATGAGAGGGGATCTCATAGAAACCTATAAGATTCTAACAGGACTAGACAGGCTAGATGCAGGGAGGATGTTCCCGATGGCTGGGGAGTCCAGAACCAGGGGTCACAGTCTCAGGATTTAGAGCCGAGATGAGGAGAAATGTCTTCACTCAGAGGGTGGTGAACCTGTGGAATTCTCTACCGCAGAACGCAACAGAGGCCAAGTCATTAAGTATATTCAAGAAGGAGATAGATATATTTTTTAATGCCGAAGGGATCAAGGGATATGGGGAGAAAGTGGGAACAGGGTACTGAATTAGACGATCAGCCATGATCTCTTTTGAATGGCGCAGCAGGCCTGAAGGGTCAAATGGCCTACTCCTGCTCCTATTTTCTATGTTTCCCACAACCAAAGTTAAACTGACTGGCCTGTAGTTTTGGGCTTTACACCCTTTTTTGAACAAGGGTGTAACATTTGCAATTCTCCAGTCCTCTGGCATCACCCCCGAGTCTAAGGAAGACTGGAAAATTGTGGCCAATGCCACGCGATTTCCACCCTCACTTCCCTCAGTATCCTGGATGCATCTCATCCGGTCCTGGTGTTTTATCCACTTTATGTGCAGACAGCCTATCTAATACTTCTTTATCAATTTTAAACCCCTCTAGTGTCTGACTTACCCCCTCTTTCAACATTGCCTGGGTTTCATCTTCTTCTTTTAATACCTCAGCTATGCCCTCTGCCTCCATGTGTAAATCCCTTTCTGTCCCTAATTGGCCCCACTCCTCCTTTCAGCAGCCTTTTACTATTTATATGCCTATAGAAAACTTTGGGATTTCCTTTAATGCTAGCTGCCAGTCAGGAGGGCACCCCCGACCCTAAGCCCACAGGTTTTACTTGGCGGTGTTCTTGGGGACTTTGCCATCCGACCGTCGCAGGTAAAGATTAGATTAGAGATACAGCACTGAAACAGGCCCTTCGGCCCACCGAGTCTGTGCCGAACATCAACCACCCATTTATACTAATCCTACACTAATCCCATATTCCTACCAAACATCCCCACCTGTCTCTATATTTCCCTACCACCTACCTATACTAGTGACAATTTATAATGGCCAATTTACCTATCAACCTGCAAGTCTTTTGGCTTGTGGGAGGAAACCGGAGCACCCGGAGAAAACCTACGCAGACACAGGGAGAACTTGCAAACTCCACACAGGCAGTACCCGGAATCGAACCCGGGTCCCTGGAGCTGTGATACCAGTGATGGTAGGAGGAGGCCCTTAAGTGGCAGTTAATTAGTCAATTAAGGGCCTTGATTGGCCGGGGGTGGGCAGGCTGTTTCTCGTCACCACTGCCCTGTGTAAAATTGCAGCGAGGGTGGGAAGGCATCTGGAATGGACCCCCCACCACCCCCTCCACTCAATTTTGCGGTCCCCCCATCCACCCCGGCACTAGCTCACTCGTTGGGGGGCCGTAAAATTCCAGCAAGAGAGTAAGATGGAAAAAAAAGTTACATATGATAGATTTCCGTTTGACAATACAGCGGAGACCAGGCTGAATAATGGAACTTCAGACGGGAAGTAAGAAAAGAAATGAGAAGCAAAGAGAGAATATGAGAAGAGACTGAAAATTAAACATAAAAGGGAATCCAAAAGTCTTCTGTAGGCATATAAATAATAAAAGCATGGTATAGAGAGGAGTAGAGCCAATTAGGGATCTAAAAGGGGATTTATAAATGGAGGTAGAGGGCATGACTGAGGTATTGGACGAATACTTTGCATCTGTCTTTACCAAGGAAGAAGATGCTGCCAAAGTTGTAGTGAAAGAGGAAGTAGTTGAGACACTGGATGGACTGAAAATTGATAAGCATGAGTTATTAG
The DNA here is from genome assembly GCF_036365525.1 of Heterodontus francisci. Lineage (NCBI taxonomy): Eukaryota > Metazoa > Chordata > Chondrichthyes > Heterodontiformes > Heterodontidae > Heterodontus > Heterodontus francisci. The sequence continues at coordinate 12,470,567 of NC_090384.1, read as the reverse complement.
AAAGGCTGGTTGTCATGAAGACAGGAATTAGGGGATAGTCATCATTGTATCATAAGGTTTAGGCTGACTACGGAAAAGGACAAAGAGCAATCCAGGGTAAGAATAATTAATTGGGGGAAGGCCAACTTCAATGGGGTAAGAATGGAGCTGGGGTGAATAAATTGGAGTCAAAAACTGGTAGGAAAACCAGTAGATGAACAATGGGCTACCTTCAAAGAAGAGATAGTTCGGGCATAGTAAAGGTATATTCCCTTGAAGAGGAAAAGCAGGGCAAACAAATCCAAGCTCCCTGGATGACAAAAGAGGTAGAGATTAAGATAAAGAAGAAAAAGTGTGCTTATGACAGATGCCAGGTAGAAAATACTATTGAGAGCCAGGCTGAATATAGAAGGTCCAGAGGGGAAGTGAAAAAGCAAATAGGAGAAGCAAAGAGAGAGCATGAAAAGTGTCATAGAGTCATACAGCACAGAAACAGGCCCCTTGGCCCATCGTGTCTGTGCCAGCAGCACAGGTAGATAAGGTGGTTGGGAAGGCATATGGGATACTTGCCTTTATTAGCTGAGGCACAGAATATAAGAGCAGGGAGGTTACGATGGAGCTATATAAAACGCTAGTTAGGCCACAACTGGAGTACTGTGTACAGTTCTGGTCACCACACTATGGGAAGGATGTGATTGCACTGGAGACAGTGCAGAGGAGATTCACCAGGATGTTGCCTGGGTTGGAGCATTTCAGCTATGAAGAGAGACTGGATAGGCTAAGGTTGTTTTCCTTGGAGCAGAGAAGGCTGAGGGGGGACCTGATTGAGGTATACAAAATTATGAGGGACATTGATAGGTTAGATAGGAAGAAATTTTTTCCCTTAACGAGGGGTCAATTACCAGGGGGCATAGATTTAAGGTAAGGGGCAGGAGGTTTAGAGGGGATTTGGGAAAAAAAAATTTCACACAGAGGGTGGTTGAAACAAGGCTACAGGCCAAGTGCTGGAAAATGGGATTAGAATAGATAGTGCTTGATGGCCAGCATGGACACGATGGGCCAAGGGGCCTGTTTCTGTGCTGTATAACTCTATGACACTATGACTTTTTTCATGCTCTCTCTTTGCTTCTCCTATTTGCCTTTTCACTTCCCCTCTGGACCTTCTATATTCAGCCTGGCTCTCAATAGTACTTTCTACCTGGCGTCTGTCATAAGCACACTTTTTCTCCTTTGTCTTAATCTCTACCTCTTTTGTCATCCAGGGAGCTCAGATTTGTTTGCCCTGCTTTTCCTCTTCAAGGGAACATACCTTGACTGTGCCCAAACTATCTCTTCTTTGAAGGTAGCCCATTGTTCATCTACCGGTTTTCCTACCAGATATTGACTCCGATTTATTTGCCCAGCTCCATTCTTACCCCATTGAAGTTGGTCTTCCCCCAGTTAATTATTCTTACCCTGGATTGCTCTTTGTCCTTTTCCATAATCAGCCTAAACCTTATGATACAATGATTACTATCCCCTAAATGTTCTCTTCATGACAACCAGCCTTTCTAATAACTCATGCTTATCAATTTTCAGTCCATCCAGTGTCTCAACTACTTCCTCTTTCACTACGACTTTGGCAGCATCTTCTTCCTTGGTAAAGACAGATGTAAAGTATTCGTTCAGTACCTCTACCTCCATGTATAAATCCCCTTTTAGATCCCTAATTGGCTCTATTCCTCTCTGTACCATGCTTTTATTATTGCCTACAGAAGACTTTTGGATTGCCTTTGATGTTAGCTTTTAGTCTCTTCTCATATTCTCTCTTTGCTTCTCATTTCTTTTCTGATTTCCCCTCTGAAGTTCCATTATTCAGCCTGGTCTCCGCTGTATTGTCAAACGGAAATCTGTCATATGTACCCTTTTTTTTCCATCTTACTCTCTAGCTGGAATTTTACGGCCCCCCAACGAGTGAGCTAGTGCCGGGGTGGATGAGTGGGGCTGCAAAATTGAGTGGGGAAGGGGGGGAGGGTCCATTCCAGATGCCTTCCCACCCTCGCTGCAATTTTACACGGGGCAGTGGTGACGAGAAACAGCCTGCCCACCCCCGGCCAATCAAGGCCCTTAATTGACTAATTAACTGCCACTTAAGGGCCTCCTCCTGCCATCACTGGTATTTTACCTGCGACGGTCGGATGGCAAAGTCCCCAAGAACACCGCCAGGTAAAACCTGGCAGCCTTCTTGTGGGCTTAGGGTCGGGGGTGCCCACCTGATCGGGAACCCTGTGCCTCACAGAGGACTGCCCCTGAAGCCCCATCCGTCCCCCACCCCCACAACTGACCCCGCCCCCTTGCCTTGCCACGGGCCAGCTAATCATCTTGTTTCCGGGGCCGTCCAACATCTTGCTTTCGATGGCTGGGTGTAGTCCCAGCGGTGGTCACCACTCCCGGTGGCCGCTGATTGGCCAGCAGCTCCTTTAGGGGGGACATCCTGCCTCAAGGAGGTGGAAGTCCTGCCCAATGCCAATTCAGGGTCTGGGGAGCAAAAAATCCCAGTCTGGCTCCCAGGCCTGGCGGAGGTGGGCTCGCCCCCGATTTTTCAGCTGGTGGGCGGGGCCTCCAGCTTAATGAAAAATTCCAGCCTCTATCTCTTTCGTCATGCAGGGAGCTTTGGCATTGTTTGTCCTACCTTTCTCCTAATTTTATCCAGAATGTGTACTGCACATCAGAGCCACATCAGAAAAGTAAAAAGACTTGCATTTACATAGCGCCTTTCACAACCTCAGGTTGTTGCAGAGTGCTTTACAGCCAATGAAGCACTTTTGATGTGCAGCCATTGTTGTAATCTAGGAAATGCAGCAGCCAATTAGCACACAGCAAGCAAAAGCCTTGTATTTATGTGATGTCTTTCATGACCATCGGATATCCCAAAGTACTTTACAGCCAATGAAGTACCTTTTGACGTGTAGTCACTGTTATAATGCAGGAAATGCGGCAGACAGTATGTGCACAGCAAGCTCCCACAAACAGCAATGTGATAATGACCAGATAATCTGTTTTTTTATGTTGATTGAGTGGGGGCACTGGGGATAGCTCCCCTGCTCTTCTTCGAAATACTGCCATGGGATCTTTTATATCTACCAGAGAATGCAGACAGGGACTCGAGTAAACATCTCATCCGAAAGTCGCACCTCCAACAGTACAGTACTGCATTGGAATGTTAGACTACATATTTTGAGCTCAAGCCCTGGAGTGGAACTTGAACCCATACATTCTGAGCCAGAGGGGAGAATGCTACCTACTGAGACATGGCGTACACACTTGGACCATGTCGATGAGACTCATTGAAGTCATCGCTCCTGAAAGAAGAGTGAGTCAAGATTATCCACCATTACCCATCCTATTCTCCATCTTCATTGATGATTTGCTGGACTGCACTATAATCTGCAGGCTGGAGATGTGTTCCAACCATGTCTGAAGTATCATAATGCTGACCTCTGCAGGTAATACTAGGTGGTTGATGGCCTTACCTGGAGATTTAGTGCCCTTCCTTCACCATCTTGAATAGTGTGTAACAGTGGTGGGCTGTCCAAGTGTAGTAATGTGATCTGCATGGCTTGAGTAGTCCTGTTACATAGAAACATCGAAAATAAGAGCAGGAGTAGGCCATTTGGCCCTTCGAGCCTGCTCTGCCATTCATTGTGATCAAGGCTGATCATCCAACTCAGTAACCTGTTCCCGCTTTCCCCCCATATCCTTTGATCCCTTTCGCCCCAAGAGCTATATCTAACTCCTTCTTGAAAACATACAATGTTTTGGCCTCAACTGTTTTCTGTGGTAGCAAATTCCACAGGCTCACCACTCTCTGGGTGAAGTAATTTCTCCTCATCTCAGTCCTGAAAGGTTTATCCCGTATCCTTAGACTATGACCCCTGGTTCTGGACTCCCCCACCATTAGGAACATCCTTCCTGCAACTACCTTGTCAAGTCCTGTTAGAATTTTATAGGTTTCTATGAGATCCCCCATCACTCTACTAATCCTAACCAACTCAATCTCTCCTCATACGTCAGTCCCGCCATCCCAGGAATCAGTCTGGTAAACCTTCACTGCACTCCCTCGATAGCAAGAACATCATTCCTCAGATAAGGAGACCAAAACTGCACACAATATTCCAAGTGTGGCCTCGCCAAGGCCCTGTATAATTGCAGCAAGACATCCCTGCTCCTGTACTCAAATCCTCTCGCTATGAAGGCCAACATACCATTTGCCTTTTTTACGCCTGTTGCACCTGCATGCTTACCTTCAGCGACTGGTGTACGAGAACGTCTCGTTGCATATTCCCCTCTCTCAGTTTATAGCCGTTCAGATAATAAAGTGCCTTCCTGTTTTTGCTACCAAAGTGGATAACCTCACATTTATCCACATTATACTGCATCTGCCAGGCATTTGCCCACTCACTTAACTTGTCCAAATCACCCTGAAGCCTCTTTGCATCCTCCCCACAACTCACCCTCCCATCCAGTTTTGTATCATCTGCAAATTTGGGGATATTACGTTTAGTTCCCTCAACTAAATCATTAACATATATTGTGATTAGCTGGGGTCCTAGCACCGATCCCTGTGGTACCCCACTAGTCACTGCCTGCCATTCAGAAAAAGTCCCGTTTATTCCTGCTCTTTGTTTCCTGTCTGCCAACCAATTTTCTATCCATCGCAATACACTACCCCCAATCCCATGCGCTTTAATTTTACACGCTAATCTCTTATGTGGGACTTTGTCAAAAACCTTCTGAAAGTCCAAATAAACCACATCCACTGGCTGTCCCTCAACTCTACTAGTTACATCCTCGAAGAATTCTAGTAGATTTGTCATGCATGATTTCCCTTTTGTAAATCCATGCCGACTCTGTCCGATTCCACCACTGTTCTCCAAGTGCTCTGCTATAACATCTTTGATAATGGACTCTAGAATTTTCCCCACTACCCACTCAGGCTGACTGGTCTATAATTCCCTGTTTTTTCTCTATCTCCCTTTTTATAGATAAAAGAGGCCCCTCTCCCAATTGGTACCTTGGGCCCAGGCAAATGGCAAGCTTTGCCTGAACAGTCCTACAGGGCTGCACTAAGAAAGTGAAAAAAGTGAACTTTGGTCTTTCATAAGCAACAGCAAAATCCCAGAATAGGTTAAACTTGTGGTATATTAAGCTGTGCACAACCAATTCTCCATCAGAAGTACAGATTATCTGGTCATGATCACATTGCTCTTTGTGGGAGCTTTTAGTGCATAAATTGGGCTTCCTTGTTTCCTACATTACCAAAGCGACTACACTTCCGAAGTACTTCATTGGCTGTAAAGCACTTTGGAATACCCAGTGGTAGTGAAAGGTGCTATTCAGATTTCAAGCATCTACAGTATTTTCCTTTTATCATGTAAATGCAAGTCTTTTGTCACGGTACAGAACTCCCAGGTGTGCAGAGAAAAGCTTTCCTGCCTCTCTAAGCCAGGACCAGAGCTGCAGACACAAAAACAAGAAATGCTGGAATCACTCAGCAGGTCTGGCAGCATCTGTGGAAAGAGAAGCAGAGTTAACGTTTCGGGTCAGTGACCCTTCTTCGGAACTGACAAATATTAGAAAAGTCACAGATTATAAACAAGTGAGGTGGGGGTGGGGCAAGAGATAACAAAGGAGAAGGTGCAGATTGGACCAGGCCACATAGCTGACCAAAAGGTCACGGAGCAAAGGCAAACAATATGTTAATGGTGTGTTGAAAGACAAAGCATTAGTACAGATTAGGTGTGAATATACTGAATATTGAACAGCAGCAAGTGCAAACCTGAAGAAAAACAACCTGAAAAAAAGTGGGTAAGCAAACTGAACAAACTAAGATGAAATGAAATAAATGCAAAAAAAGATTGTAAAAAATGTAAAAAGGAATGTAAAAAAAAGGAAGAAAAAATAACTAAAAATGACTAAAAATGAAAGTAAAGTGGGGGGCTGTCATGCTCTGAAATTATTGAACTCAATGTTGTGTCCGGCAGGCTGTAGTGTGCCTAATCGGTAGATGAGATGCTGTTCCTCGAGCTTGCGTTGATGTTCGCTGGAACACTGCAGCAATCCCAGGACAGAGATGTGAGCATGAGAGCAGGGGGGAGTGTTGAAATGGCAAGCAACCGGAAGCTCAGGGTCCTGCTTGCGGACTGAGCGGAGATGTTCCGCAAAGCGGTCACCCAGTCTGCGCTTGGTCTCCCCAATGTAGAGGAGACCACACTGTGAGCAGTGAATACAGTATACTACATTGAAAGAAGTACAAGTAAATCGCTGCTTCACCTGAAAGGAGTGTTTGGGGCCTGGGATAGTGAGGAGAGAGGAGGTAAATGGGCAGGTATTACACCTGCTTGCGGACTGAGCGGAGATGTTCCGCAAAGCGGTCACCCAGTCTGCGCTTGGTCTCCCCAATGTAGAGGAGACCACACTGTGAGCAGCGAATACAGTATACTACATTGAAAGAAGTACAAGTAAATCGCTGCTTCACCTGAAAGGAGTGTTTGGGGCCTGGGATAGTGAGGAGAGAGGAGGTAAATGGGCAGGTATTACACGTCAAGGGACGGGGACGAGGTGGTGGGGGTAATGGAGGAGTGGACCAGGGTGTCGCGGAGGGAACGATCCCTTCGGAATGCTGACAGGGGAAGGGAGGGGAAGATGCGACTGGTAGTGGCATCACGCTGGAGGTGGCGAAAATGGCGGAGGATGATCCTTTGGATATGGAGGCTGGTGGGATTAAAAGTGAGGACAAGGGGAACCCTGTCACGGTTCTGGGAGGGAGGGGAAGGGGTGAGGGTAGAGGTGCGGGGAATGGGTCGGACACGGTTGAGGGCCCTGTCAACCACAGTGGGGGGAAATCCTCGGTTGAGGAAAAAGGAGGTCATATCAGAAGCACCGTCATGGAAGGTAGCATCATCAGAGCAGATGCGTCGGAGACGGAGAAACTGGGAGAATGGAATGGAGTCCTTACAGGAGGTAGGGTGTGAAGAAGTGTAGTCGAGGTAGCTGTGGGAGTCAGTGGGCTTATAATGGATATTGGTAGACAACCTATCCCCAGAGATGGAGACAGAGAAGTCGAGGAAGGGAAGGGAAGTGTCAGAGATGGACCATGTAAAGGTGAGAGAAGGGTGGAAATTGGAAGCAAAGTTGATAAAGTTTTCTAGTTCGGGGCGGGAGCAGGAAACGGCACCGATACAGTCATCAATGTACCGGAAAAAGAGTTGGGGGAGGGGGCCCGAGTAGGACTGGAACAAAGAATGCTCGACATATCCCACAAAAAGACAGGCATAACTAGGACCCATGCGGGTACCCATAGCGACACCTTTTACTTGAAGGAAATGCATGGAGTTGAAGGAGAAGTTGTTCAATGTGAGAACAAGTTCAGCCAGGCGGAGGAGGGTGTTGGTGGATGGGGACTGGTTGGGCCTCTGTTCCAGGAAGAAGCGGAGAGCCCTCAAACCATCCTGGTGGGGGATGGAGGTGTAGAGCGATTGGACGTCCATAGTGAAGAGGAGGCGGTTGGGACCAGGAAACTGGAAATTGTCAAAATGACTTAGGGCGTCAGAAGAGTCACGGATGTAGGTGGGAAGAGACTGGACCAGCGGAGAAAGGATAGAGTCTAGATAGGAAGAAATAAGTTCAGTGGGGCAGGAGCAGTCTGACACAATGGGTCTGCCGGGACAGTCCCGTTTGTGGATTTTGGGAAGGAGGTAGAAGCGGGCTGTCCGGGGTTGCGGGACTATGAGGTTGGAAGCTGTAGAGGGAAGATCTCCAGAGGAGATGAGGTCAGTGACAGTCCTTTGGACGGTGGCTTGATGTTCGGTGGTGGGGTCATGGTCCAGAGGGAGGTAGGAAGAAGTGTCTGTGAGTTGGCGTTGAGCTTCTGCAAGGTAGAGGTCGGTACGCCATACAACAACAGCACCACCCTTGTCTGCAGGTTTGATGACCATGTCGGGGTTAGACCTGAGAGAACGGAGTGCCTCAAGTTCAGAGGGGGACAGGTTAGAGTGAGTGAGGGGGGCAGAGAAATTGAGACGACCAATGTCTCGCCGACAGTTTTCAATGAAGAGATCAAGAGTGGGTAAGAGGCCAGGGGGAGGGGTCCAGGTAGAGGGAGAATGCTGGAGGCGGGTGAATGGGTCTGCTGGTCGGGGGGAGGACTCCTGGTCGAAGAAGTGAGCCCGGAGGCGGAGGCGACGGAAGAAGAGCTCAACGTCATGCCGAGCACGAAATTCATTGAGGTGGGGGCGTAAGGGGATAAAACTGAGACCTTTGCTGAGTATAGAACGCTCAGCATCAGAGAGGGGGAGGTCAGAGGGTATAGTGAATACACGGCAAGGGGTCAGATCAGAAGGGGTGGGGTCAGAGGGAAGTGAAGCGGAAGGAGGATCTGGAGGGGCATTAGTCCCCATCAGCTGCTGGAGCTTGCGTTCCTTAACACCTGAAAGGAAGAAAAAAAGTTTTTTGTTAATGCGTCGGATGAGACGTAAGATGAGATGAAACTGCGGAGTAGAACAGATTTGAGATAAGGTGAGACGGTGCTGCTGGAGAGAGAGGTCCAGTGTGTGCATATGGCGGCGCATAGCACTGAGTGTGGATCTCAGGATGCGGCGAGAGTAGCAGTCCGAGGAACGTTGTATTTCTCGGAGATACCTGTGATCCTGGGTGGTTTCAAAGCATGATGGGTGAAACTGCAGTTGGAATCCACGTGGAATCAGTCGGAGCCGGAGACAGTCACGGAGGAAGGAGATGTGGCTGTGAAAACGAGTTTTGGTAGATACCTTATCAAACACCGGGAGGGAAATAGAAAGCAATGAAGGTGAACAAGGTAAAAGAGACAAATGGAAATCCCGTCGGAGAGAAGAGCAGAACTTCTTCAAGGTAGGCATTCCTGGAAGAAAAGTGGCAGTGAATTAAACACTAAAATAAAAGCAAAATACTGCGGATGCTGGAAATCTGAAACAAAAACAAGAAATGCTGGAATCACTCAGCAGGTCTGGCAGCATCTGTGGAAAGAGAAGCAGAGTTAACGTTTCGGGTCAGTGACCCTTCTTCGGAACTGACAAATATTAGAAAAGTCACAGATTATAAGCAAGTGAGGTGGGGGTGGGGCAAGAGATAACAAAGGAGAAGGTGCAGATTGGACCAGGCCACATAGCTGACCAAAAGGTCACGGAGCAAAGGCAAACAATATGTTAATGGTGTGTTGAAAGACAAAGCATTAGTACAGATTAGGTGTGAATATACTGAATATTGAACAGCAGCAAGTGCAAACCTGAAAAAAAACGTGAAAAAAACAGTGGGTAAGCAAACTGAACAAACTAAGATGAAATGAAATTAATGCAAAAAAAATTGCAGAGCAGCAATTTAAACCGGGGCCGCAGTTTAATGGCTCCACCCGGTTGCTAGGGGCGGTGCCGCGGTTTAATGGCTCCGCCCGGTTGCTAGGGGCGGTGCCGCGGTTTAATGGCTCCGCCCGGTTGCTAGGGGCGGTGCCGCGGTTTAATGGCTCCGCCCGGTTGCTAGGGGCGGTGCCGCGGTTTAAGGTTCCCCGAGTCCGCCCCCCAGTCCCTGGTAGATAGTTCCGAGGTGCGGCGGTTCCCGGGACTCCGACACGATGGGGAGTTGCTGTGATGGTCGGATCCTGGGCTCCCGGGCTCTGCTGTGCGCTCTGCTGGCGCTCGGGCTCCTGAGGGCGGCGGAAGGAAGAAAACTGAGATTTGTCAATATGGTGAGTGAGAAATTGAGAGTAATTAAAATGTGACAGAGAGAGACTGTTATAGATGACCATACCTACAGGAAAAGTCTCTGCCTTAATGTCGGGTGCCAGTTAAAGACATTTCGACATATAAGTGTCAACATCAGAAGGAATCTCTGGTTAATTTTCTGTGGTTTAAAGTCCAGGTGTAGGGAAGGGGAGAGTGTATCAGTGAGTAGGGTAGGAGGAAGTGAGGGGAGGCAGAGAAGGACATCCTGCAGACACTGGTCCTGGCCAACAGGTACAATGTATTTGACATCTGTCAGGATCAGGATACAGGCTGCTGGGTGGACAGCCAGAATGTTAACCAGGGCACTGTGGAGTAGAGGGCTGTCCAGAGAGGGGAAGAGCAGAATAGAAAGGTTTTAGTCACAGGAGATTTGATAATTAGGGGGATAGTTAATGTCTTCGACTGAGAGCACAGAAAGCATATGTTCCCCACCCGGAGCAAAGGGCAAAGAATATCTCAGAGTCACTGGAGAGTAACGTGGAAAGGGAATGATCGAATTGTCACAGAATATGTTGGGGCCAATGACGTAGAGAAGAAAAAAGGAGAGGTCCTATTAAAGGAAAGTCAGAGGTTAGGAACTTTTTTTTAAAACTGAACTTACGGAAGGTGAATGCCCAGCTGAAAGACTGGTGTGGGAAAGATGGGTTCCATAACATGGGCCACTGGCACTAATACTGAGACAGTAAGGAGCTGTACTGCAGATATGGGCTCCATCTGAATTGGATTGGGGTCAGTGTCCTAATGGAAAGGGTAAATAGGGCTGTGGATAGGACTTTAAACTAGTAAGACTTTTTATACTCCTTTGAGTAGCAAAGGCTAATGGAGATTTGATAGAATTGTTCAAAATAATGAAATGGAAGTGCATTGGCTGACAGTGATTTGGCAAAAGAACTAGAGGAGGCATGAGGGAAAAATATGGTTAGGATTTGGAATGCACTGCCTGATAAATAGAAGATCCAATAGTAGCCTTCAAAAGGGAATTGGATAAATACTCGGAAACAAATTGCAGGGATAGAGGAAAAGAGAGAGGGAGCAGGATTGAAAGAGCTGGCACAGATTTGATGGGCTGAATAGCCTCCTTCGTCTTGTACTGGTCTGTTATTCTGTTAGGTGGGATGGAGGGATGTAGGAAAAATAGCAGAAACCTGAAGTTTAAAAGAAATAGGAGGTGAGAATAGAGGTCATACCAAGGTAAGAGATATGGGTAATCAGTCAGGGAACAGATACAGTTGGAGAATATAAGTAGAATTCTTTGGCCTCCTTGTCTCGGGAGACAATGGGTAAGCGCCTGGAGGTGGTCAGTGGTTTGTGAAGCAGAAGTAGAAAATGACTGTTAAAATAACATAAGGGGAACTATTAATAAAAACAAATTAAATTGCCAGTACTGCAATGTTCCCAGCATCTGAAACAATCATTCATAGCGAGGAGCCAGATGTAACAGTGATAACTGAAAAATGGCAGTTAAATTCTGCAAGATATAATGTACTTAGAAAGGCTAGCGAAGGAGGAAGGTAATCAGCTAGCAGTACTAATTAGAGAGAACGTAATGGCTGTAGAAAAAAAGGACATAATTAACATTAAAATAGAAGCATAACCAAATGGATTGAGACAAACGATAACGGTTTGATTGCACTGATATGAATAATCTACAGACCACCTAACAGTGGAGGGGAAGTTGAGGAAGGAATATGGAGGCAAGTCTATTAAATGAGTAAAACAAATCAAATAATAATCATGGGAGACTTCAACTACCACCAAATGAGCTGCCAAGAGGAGGTAAAAGGAGAAAAGATAATGGATTTTTTAGTGTTCAGGACTGCTTTCTTATTCAGTATGTAAAAAGCCCAACAAGAGTACTCACTACTGGTTTTAGTAATGGGAAATGAACCGAAACAGGTAAGAGAAGTGTAGGGGGATGTCTAGGCAACAGCGATCATAGGTTTAAAGAACAAACTAATACAACAGTAACAACTTACATTAAAGGCGCTATATAAATATAATAAAATGTTCCAAGGCGCTTCAAAGGAACATTAGAACATTACAGCGCAGTACAGGCCCTTCGGCCCGCGATGTTTTTTTAGATTTTTTTTTAGAGATACAGCACTGAAACAGGCCCTTCGGCCCACCGAGTCTGTGCCGAACATCAAACACCCATTTATACTAATCCTACACTAATCCCACATCCCTACCAAACATCCCCACCTGTTCCTATATTTCCCTACCACCTACCTATACTAGTGACAATTTATAATGGCCAATTTACCTATCCAACCTGCAAGTCTTTTGGCTTTTTGTTGCACCGACCTGTGAAACCATCTGACCTACACTATTCCATTTTCATCCATATGTCTATCCAATGACCACTTAAATGCCCTTAAAGTTGGCGAGTCTACTACTGTTGCAGGCAGGGCGTTCCACGCCCCTACTACTCTCTGAGTAAAGAAACTACCTCTGACATCTGTCCTATATCTTTCACCCCTCAACTTAAAGCTATGTCCCGTCGTGTTTGCCATCACCATCCGAGGAAAAAGACTCTCACTATCCACCCTATCTAACCCTCTGATTATCTTATATGTCTCTATTAAGTCACCTCTCCTCCTCCTTCTCTCCAACGAAAACAACCTCTAGTCCCTCAGTCTTTCCTCGTAAGACCTTCCCTCCATACCAGGCAACATCCGAGTAAATCTCCTCTGCACCCTTTCCAAAGCTTCCACATCCTTCCTATAATGCAGTGACCAGAACTGCACGCAATACTCCAGGTGCGGCCTCACCAGAGTTTTGTACAGCTGCAGCATGACCTCGTGGCTCCGAAACTCGATCCCCCTACTAATAAAAGCTAACACACCATATGCCTTCTTAACAGCCCTATTAACCTGGGTAGCAACTTTCAGGGATTTATGTACCTGGACACCAAGATCTCTCTGCTCATCTACACTACCAAGAATCTTCCCATTAGCCCAGTACTCTGCATTCCTGTTACTCCTTCCAAAGTGAATCACCTCACACTTTTCCACATTAAACTCCATTTGCCATCTCTCAGCCCAGCTCTGCAGCCTATCTATGTCCCTCTGTACCCTACAACATCCTTCTACACTATCCACAACTCCACCGACCTTCGTGTCATCTGCAAATTTACTAACCCACCCTTCTACACCCTCATCCAGGTCATTTATAAAAATGACAAACAGCAGTGGCCCCAAAACAGATCCTTGCGGTACACCACTAGTAACTAAACTCCAGGATGAACATTTGCCATCAACCACCACCCTCTGTCTTCTTTCAGCTAGCCAATTTCTGATCCAAAGCTCTAAATCACCTTCAACCCCATACTTCCGTATTTTTTGCAATAGCCTACCGTGGGGAACCTTATCAAACGCCTTACTGAAATCCATATACACCACATCCACGGCTTTACCCTCATCCACCTGTTTGGTCACTTTCTTGAAAAACTCAATAAGGTTTGTGAGGCACGACCTGCCCTTCACAAAACCGTGCTGACTATCGCTAATGAACTTATTCTTTTCAAGATGATTATAAATCCTATCTCTTATAACCTTTTCCAACATTTTACCCACAACCGAAGTAAGGCTCACAGGTCTATAATTACCAGGGCTGTCTCTACTCCCCTTCTTGAACAAGGGGACAACATTTGCTATCCTCCAGTCTTCCGGCACTATTCCTGTCGACAATGACGACATAAAGATCAAGGACAAAGGTTCTGCAATCTCCTCCCTGGCTTCCCAGAGAATCCTAGGATAAATCCCATCTGGCCCAGGGGACTTATCTATTTTCACACTTTCCAAAATTGCCAACACCTCCTCGTTGTGAATCTCAATCCCATCTAGCCTAGTAGTCTGAATCTCAGTATTCTCCTCGACAACATTTTCTTTCTCTACTGTAAATACTGACGCAAAATATTCATTTAACGCTTCCCCTATCTCCTCTGATTCCACACACAACTTCCCACTACTATCCTTGATTGGCCCTAATCTAACTCTAGTCATTCTTTTATTTCTGATATACCTATAGAAAGCCTTAGGGTTTTCCTTGATCCTATCCACCAATGACTTCTCGTGTCCTCTCCTTGCTCTTCTTAGCTCTCCCTTTAGATCCTTCCTGGCTAGCTTGTAACTCTCAAGCGCCCTAACTGAGCCTTCACGTCTCATCCTAACATAAGCCGCCTTCTTCCTCTTGACAAGCGCTTCAACTTCTTTAGTAAACCACGGCTCCCTCGCTCGACAACTTCCTCCCTGCCTGACAGGTACATACTTATCAAGGACACGCAGTAGCTGCTCCTTGAATAAGCTCCACATTTCGATTGTGCCCATCTCCTGCAGTTTCCTTCCCCATCCTATGCATCCTAAATCTTGCCTAATCGCATCATAATTTCCTTTCCCCCAGCTATAATTCTTGCCCTGCGGTATATGCCTGTCCCTGCCCATCGCTAAGGTAAACCTAACAGAATTGTGATCACTATCACCAAAGTGCTCACCTACATCTAAATCTAACACCTGGCCGGGTTCATTACCCAGTACCAAATCCAATGTGGCATCGCCCCTGGTTGGCCTGTCTACATACTGTGTCAGAAAACCCTCCTGCACACACTGGACAAAAACTGACCCATCTAAAGTACTCGAACTATAGTATTTCCAGTCAATATTTGGAAAGTTAAAGTCCCCCATAACAACTACCCTGTTACACTCGCTCCTGTCGAGAATCATGTTCGCTATCCTTTCCTCTACATCTCTGGAACTATTCGGAGGTCTATAGAAAACTCCCAACAGGGTGACCTCTCCTCTCCGGTTTCTAACCTCGGCCCATACTACCTCAGTAGACGAGTCCTCAAACGTCCTTTCTGCCGCCGTAATACTCTCCTTGATTAACAATGCCACCCCCCCCCCCCCCCCTGTTTTACCATCTTCTCTGTTCTTACTGAAACATCTAAATCCCAGAACCTGCAACATCCATTCCTGCCCCTGCTCTACCCATGTCTCTGAAATGGCCACAACATCGAGATCCCAGGTACCAACCCATGCTGCAAGCTCACCCACCTTATTCCGGATGCTCCTGGCGTTAAAGTAGACACACTTTAAACCAAGTTCTTGCTTGCCAGTGCCCTCTTGCGTCCTTGTAACCTTATCCCTGACCTCACTACTCTCAACGTTCTGTACACTGGAACTACAATTTAGGTTCCCATTCCCCTGCTGAATTAGTTTAAACCCCCCCGAAGAGCACTAGCAAATCTCCCCCCCAGGGTATTGGTACCCCTCATAAAAAAATTATTCTCTTCTTCTTTGGCCTCCTTATCTCGAGGGTAAGCGCCTGGAGGTGGTCAGTGGTGTGTGGAACAGCGCCTGGAGTGGCTATAAAGGCCAATTCTAGAGTGACAGAATCTTCCACAGGTGCTGCAGATAAAATTGGTTGTCGGGGCTGTTAAACAGTTGGCTCTCCCCTTGCGCTTCTGTCTTTTTTCCTGCCAACTGCTAAGTCTCTTCGACTCGCCACACTTTAGCCCCACCTTTATGGCTGCCCGCCAGCTCTGGCGATCGCTGGCAACTGACTCCCACGACTTGTGATCAATGTCACAGGACTTCATGTCGCGTTTGCGGACGTCTTTAAAGTGGAGACATGGATGGCCGGTGGGTCTGATACCAGTGTCTTTGGGGATCCTGCCATCATCCATGCGGCTCACATGGCCAAGCCATCTCAAGCGCCGCTGACTCAGTAGTGTTTATCAGCTAAAAAATTATTACACCAAGCCATATCAGGAGATATTAAGTTAGGTGACCAAAAGCTTAGTTAAAGAGGTAGGTTTTAAGGAGTGTCTTTAAGGAGGAAAGCGAGGTACAAAAAGGGAGAGGTGTAGGGAGGGAATTCCAGTCCTCAGGGCCAAGTCAACTGAAGCCATGGCCGCCAATGGTGGAGCGATTAGAATTGGGAATGCTCAAGAGGACAAAATTAGAGGAGTGCAGATATCTTGGAAGGTTGTGGGGCAGGAGGAGATTACAGAGATAGGGGGGTGCGAGGCCATGGAAGGATTTGAAAACAAGGATGAGAATGTTAAAATATATACGTTGCTTGACTGGGAGCCAGTGTAGGTCAGCGAGCACTTTGGTGATAGGTAAATGGGACTTGATGCGGGTTAAGGTATGGACAGCCGAGTTTTGGATGGCTTCAAGTTTACGGAAGGTATAATGTGGGAGACCAGCCAGGAATGAGTTGGAATAGTCAAGTGTAGAGGTAACAAAGGCATAAATGAGGGTTTCAGCAGGTTCGAAGCTCATCTTGTGGTCAAATATGACACCAAAGTTGCAAACAGACTAGTATAGTCTCAGACTTTTGTCAGGGAGAGGGATGGAGTCGGTAGCTAGAGAACAGAATTTGGAGCGGGACTGAAAATAATGGCTTCAGGCACTCCAATATTTCATTGGAGGAAACTTCTGCTCATCCAGTACTGGATGTCAGATAAGCAGTCTGATAATTCTGATAATTTAGGAACAGTGGAAGAGTCGAGAGAGATGGTGGTAAGGTAGAGCTGGGTGTCGTCAGTGTACATTGCTTTCGGATGATGTCGCTGATGGGCAGCATATAGATGTGAAATAGGAGAGGGCCAAGGATAGATCCTTGGGTGACACCAGAGGTAACGGTGAGGGAGCAGGAAGAGAAGCCATTGTAAGTGATACTCCAGCTATGATTAGATAGATAAGAATGGAACCAGGTGAGAGTAATCCCACCCAGCTAGACAACAGTGGAGAGGTATTGGAGGAGGATGGTGTGGTCAACTGTGTCAAAGGCTGCAGGTCAAGAAGGATGAGGAGGCATAGTTTACCTTTGTCACAGTCACATCGAATGTCATTTATGTCTTTGGTAAGAGCTGTTTCTATACTGTGGCAGGGGGAAACCTGATTGGAGGGATTCAAACATGAAGTCCTGGGAAAGATGAGAATGGATTTGGGAGATAACAACAAGTTCAAGGAGTTTGGAGAGGAAAGGGAGGTCAGAAATAGGGTGGTAATAATTTGGAAAAGAGCTAATCTTGAGGGGATGAGAATTGAACTAGGGAAGGTAAACTGGCAAAAAAACACAGACAAAAAGATAGACCAGTTGTGGGAAATATTTAAAATGTTCATCAAGAGAATGCAGGAGAAATGTTGCTTCACAGAATATAAGAACAAACTAGCCAATAATGGACAACCATGGGTGAATAAGAAGATGAGGGTAAAACTGAAACTAAAGAAAAGGGCATGCACATGGACAATCAAGGAGAGAATGACAAAAGGGAATATGAAGAGATGAGGAAAGAAGTCAAAAAATATTAGAGCAGAAAGAACTATGAAATAAAATTATCAAGGAATATAAAAAAGAAATAGTAAAGCATTCTACAGATGTATAAATAACAAAAGATAAATCAGGATAGGGAGAGGAGCTCCAGGCAGAAATATTTAATAGTTACTTTGCCTCAGCATTTAATGGAGAAATTGATGAGGTGGCATGATGGAGAGATCAAAAAGGATATAAAGACATTGAAGATAGAAAGAAGAGATCATTGATAATTAATCAATGTTAGAGAGGATAAAACCTCAGGTCCAGATGGATTGTATCCGTGCATATTAAAGAAGTTGAGGACGAGGTAGCAGAGGCACTATTTCGTATGTATAAACAAAACATTAGAAAAGGGAATAGTGCTAGACGATTAGAGGACAGTTAATGTGATTCCTATACTTAAGAAGGGAGAACAAGTCCAGGGAACTATTGACCTATAAGTTGAAGGTCAGTGGTCAGATACATAATGGAATCTTTACTCCAGGATATCATGGAAAAACATCTAGAACCCAAAGAAATAATAATAAACAGCCAGCACAGATTTTAAAAAGGAAGGTGGTGCTTGACCAACCATATTGAATTCTTTCAAGCAGTGAAACAAAGAGTTGAGATGTAGTAAATGTCTTAATTTTCAAAGGCCTTTGATAAAGTCAGAGCTTGTGGAGTTTAGACAGGTAGCAGAATGGATAGCAAGCTAGTTACAAGACAGAAAACTGAGAGCAAACATTGTGAACAGCTGCTCAAACTGGCAAGTGATGTTCCATAGGGACCAGTGTGGGGCTCACTGTTGACAATTTACATTAATGATTTGGAATCGGAAATACAACTTCAGAAATTGTGGACGTGTCCTCGGACTTGGAGATGGACAAAAAGGCTCAATCTCAATCTTCACTAAACCCTTGACTTAGCTAGGCAAATAAGTACAATCATCTTCCTTTGTGCTAAGTCAAGAGTTTTTCCCCTGATTTGCATTGACTTACTTTTTGCTAGGCTCATTGATGCCATACTCGGTCAAATGCTGCCTTAATGTCAAGGGCAGTTTCTCACACTTCACCTCTGGAATTCAACTCTTTTTTGTCTATGTTTGAACCATGGCTGTAATGAGGTCTGGAGCCGAGTGGTCCTCGCGGAACTCAGACTGAGCATGGTGGGTGTGTGCCGCTTGATAGCACTGTCGCCGACACCTTCCATCACTTTTGCTTATGATTGACAGTAGACTGATGGGGTGGTAATTGGCCAAATTGGATTTGTCTTGCTTTTTGTGGACAGGGCATACCTGGGCAATTTTCCACTTTGCCTGGTAGATGCCAGTGTCGGGAGTGTCACTAGAACAGCTTGATTAGAGGTGTTATGTGAGAGTGGGACAGGGTTGGGGGGGGCAGCTAGAAGTACTGAATGGGGGTGCCCAGGGTTCAGTGTTGGCACCACGATTGTTTCTAATTTCTATTGGTGACTTGGATGTAACGACTTGAGTTGAGACGCAGCTTGGAGGGAATTAGCAATGGAATTTTTTTTTTTTTTTAATTCATTCATGGGAAGTGGGCGTCGCTGGCCAGGCCAGCATTTGTTGCCCATCCCTAATTGCCCGTGAGAAGGTGGTGGTGAGAAGGTGGTGGTGAAGCTGCCTTCTTGAACCGCTGCAGTCCATGTGGGATAGGTACACCCACAGTGCTGGCAGTTAGTTACAACTGAGTGGCTTGCTAGGCCATTTCAGAGGGCATGTAAGAGTCAACCACATTACTGTGGGTCTGGAGTCACATGTCGGCCAGACCAGGTAAGGACAGCAGATTTCCTTCCCTAAAGGACATTAGGACATCAGATGGGTTTTTACAACAATTGACAATGGCCATCATTAGACTAGCTTTTTAACTCCAGATTTATTAATTGAATTCAAATTCCACCTTCTGCTGTGGTGGGATTTGAACCCATGTCCCCAGAGCAATACCCTGGGTCTCTAGGTTTCTAGTCCAGTGACAATACCACTACGCCACCGCCTCCCCATATGAAATGAGGTGATAACTGAGTAAAGATAGTACTTCCACAACAAGAACTTGACAAGAGGGAGAAGAAGGAGCAGAACAGTTTAATTGAAATATAACTAGATAAGAATATAAATTGAACTCGCATTTTATAGTGCTATTGATAGCATTAGAAAGGGGCAGGAAGGTACTGTTCCTGCAGGGTGTGGTGTTTTCAGTGGCAGCAGTGAAAATTGATAGAAAAGCTATACCGGAAAGACTGGATATGCTTTGAGTAGATATGTGGCTTGGTCCAGATGGCTTGTATCCCAGGTTGCTACTTGATTTTACCTGCCAATAATTTTTCATGTCCTCTCTTTGCTTTTCTAATTTCCTTTTTTACTTCACCCCTGCACTTTCTATACTCCTGTAGGCTTTCTAAAGTATTAAGATTTTTGTCATCGTCATAAGCTTTCTTTTTCTGCTTTAGGTTTAAGGCATAGGTTTAAGGTGCGAAGGGCAAAGTTTAGAGGGGATGTGCGAGGCAAGTTCTTTACACAGACGGTGGTGAGTGCCTGGAACTTGCTGCCGGGGGAGGTGGAGGAAGCAGGTATGATAGCGACGTTTAAGAGGCATCTTGACAAATACATGAATAGGATGGGAATAGAGGGATACGGTCCCCGGGAGTGCAGAAGGTTTTAGTTTAGACAGGCATCAAGATCGGCGCAGGCTTGGAGGCCAAATGGCCTGTTCCTGTGCTGTACTGTTCTTTGTTCGTTCTTAACTTACCCTGTAAGCTTCTAGATAACCAGGGGACTCTAGCTTTGGCAGTACCACCCTTTTATCTTGGAGGGGACATGCCTACACCACACCTTTTCATGCACCTACCAATAATTTCTACAAGTCAGGACTCAAACCTCACATTCATATTTTCACTTCGCCTTCACACACTGCTGCAAGATTGAACTGGAAAAGTTGATGTGGCTGACAATAGCACATTTTTTGCTATTAAACACGAGACCTTCTCATCTGGCTGCTTCTGTTAAGATGTGACGATTCTTGTCATGCTTTTCTTTAGTGCTTCTCATGACTGCTCTGTCATCTGCTGTGCAAACACATCCAGGAACACTTTCAGTGATGCAATTCATATGATGTTGGAACAGGTCTTGACTTGCCAAATGGTAAGCGTAAAAAACAATATCTTCCAAATGATGTTCTGAAAGATTAGTTCCTGTGAATCTTCAGAAAGATGGACTGACCAGTATCCATGTTTTGCATCTAACTTCAAGAAAAACTTGGCTCTTGCAAAATTTGGATTTAACTTTTCCAAAGCAGGGATTTTGTGAGGACATCTTTTGAGTGCTTGATTTAACCTTCTAGGATCTAGACATACTCTGGTGGTGCTGTCCTTCTACTACAGTGGTGATAGAGCTACACCAGTCAGTGTGTCGTTGAATGCGGCGAATAATCCCTTGCCACTCCATTGTGTCAAGCTCAGCTCTTAGCTTATCCTTGTTATGGACACTGCACTTCCTTGGTGGATCTATGGAGGGAACCGCATCATCTTTCAATTGAAGAACAGCATCTCCTCTAAAACTGCCCACAATATCAAATTTGTCTGGATAATTTTGTTGCAAATCCTGAATGGACTCAATGGGATTACATTTATCTTGATTGTGTCGCATTGGCACATTACTAATCTGGTGTATCTTCACGATCCAGAGTTCACTGCATGCTGGTTGTCGTGCCGCTGTTGAACCATTGGTGTCAACAACTTAGAAGACTTTCCATATCTGCACTCCAATGTCAGTGCTCCCACGCAGCATATTGGTGAACCATTATATGCTGTGAGTCTAGCTCTTGTTGGCTGTAGCACAGATTCCCATTTTTGCCAGGTGTATGTCCTTTAGTATCTGCAGTGGTAAAATGTTGACGCTTGCCCCTGTATCAACCTTTAGTCGCAGCTTGTGCTTGCCATTCTTATTCGGCTGATGAATCATGACTATGTTGAACGCCACTTGGGGGAAACGCTGAGGGTGGCAAGGGAACAGAATGTACTCTGGGTGGGGACTTCCATCATCAACAGTGATTTGATAGCACCATTACTGACCAAGCTGGCCAAGTTCTAAAGGACATGGTTGCTAGACTGGGTCTGTGGCAGGTAGTGAGGGAAAAACAAACTTGACCTCGTCCTCACCAATCTGCCTGTCGCAGATGCATCTGTCCATGACCGTATTGGTAGGAGTGACTGCTGCACAGTCCTTGTGGAGACAAAGTCCCATCTTCACATTGAGGATACCCTCCGTTGTGTAGTGTGATACTACCACCGCGCTAAATGGGATAGATTTCGAACAGATCTAGCAATGCAAAATTGGCTATCCATGAGGTGCTGTGGACCATCATCAGCAGCAGATTTGTACTCAGCTACAATCTGTAACCTCATGGCCTGGCATATCCCCCACTCTACCATTACATCAAGTCAGGGGATCAACACTGGTTCAATGAAGTGTGCAGGAGGGAGTGCCAGGAGCAGCACCAGGTATACCTCAAAATGAGGTGTCAAACTGGTGAAGCTGCAACCCAGGACTACTTGGGTGCCAAACAGTGTAAGCAGCATGCGATAGACAGAGCTAAGCGATCCCACAACCAATGGATCAGAACTAAACTCTACAGTCCTGCCACATCCAGTCGTTACTAGTGGTGGACGATTAAACAACTAACTGGAGGAGGTGGCTCCACAAATATCCCCATCCTCCATGATGGAGCTCAGCACGTCAGTGCAAAAGATAAGGCTGAAGCATTTGCAACAATCTTCAGCCGGAAGCAGAAGCTGGGATGTCATGCTGGAACTGTATAAAACACTGGTTAGAGTATTGTGTACAGTTCTGGTCACCCTATTACAGACAGAGCATAATTGCACTGGAGGGAGTACAGAGGAGATTTACAAGAATGTTGCCAGGGCTCGAAAGTTGCAGCTATGAGGACAGATTGGATAGGCTAGGGTTTTTTTCCTTAGAACGGAAGACGCTGAGGGGTGACTTAATAGGGGTGTACAAAATTATGAGGGGCCTAGATAGACAGGAAGGACCTGTTTCTCCTAGTGGAGAGGTCAATTACCAGGGGGCACAGATTTAAGGTGATTAGTAAAAAGAAGAGGGGATATGAGGAAAACCTTTTTCACCCAGAGGGTGGTGGGTGTCTGGAATTCACTGCCAGGAATGGTGGTGGAGGCAGAAACCCTCAATTCTTTTAAAAGGTACCTGGACATGCACCTGAAGTGCTGTAACCAGCAAGGCTATGGACCGGGTGCTGGAAAGTGGGATTGGGTGGCTAGTTTTTTCGGCCAGCACGGACATGATGGGCTGAATGGCTTTTATCTGGTCAAAATGTTTATAATTGTTTTTATTTGACCCCTTGTTCCTGTGAGTACATTCTCATTTATTGTTAATTGCCCTTTCTATGGCACCCACAGCAACCTCTGGAGCCGACCTGTCTGAGCAAACCGATTAAATTTGTTGCTGCCTCCTATTGACAGGATATTTCAATGTGTGTGTTTATCTTCCAAGCCCCTGACAACAGAGATTCTATTCTAACAGGGACCTTGAAATATTTAACTCTACCATCTTAAAGGGGAACTTCAGTGAGTTCTGAAAACTAACCATTTATTCAATCTTTAACTCTAAAGGCATAATACACTAACTATTTCCAAATACAACTTAATCAAACCTATATTCCATCACAAAGAAGGCTAATGGTATGTTGGCCTTTATTGCACAAGGATTTGAATACAGGAGTTGTGAAGTCTTGCTGCAATTGTATAGCACCTTGGTGAGACCGCACCTGGAGTATTGTGTGCAGTTTTGGTCCCCTTACCTTAGGAAGGATATTATTGCCGTAGAGAGAGTGCAACGAAAGGTTCACCAGACTTATTCCTGGGATGGCGGGACTGTCCTATGAAGAGAGAGAGGAGAAACTGGGCCTGTATTCTCCAGAGTTTCACAGAATGAGAGGTGATCTCATTGAAACCTACAAAATACTTAAAGGGATAGACAGGGTAGATGCAGCTAAGATGTTTCCACATCCTCAAAAAAAACTCCAATAAATTTGTCAAACAGGATATCCTTTTAGTAAAGCCATGCTGACTTGTTCCAATCAAACTATGCTTTTCCAAGTACAATGTTAAGACTTTTTAAATAATCGTTTCCAGCATCTTCCCAATGACTGATGTCAAGCTAACTAGCCTGTAGTTCCCTATTTTCTCTCTACCTCCTTTCTTAAAAAGCGGTATAATGTTTGCCAACTTCCAATATGATGGGACCGTTCCTGAATCTAAGGAATTCTGGAAAATCATAGCCAGCACAACCACTATCTCAACAGCTGTCTCTTTAAAACCCTATGATGCAGGCCATCTGGTCCCAGGGACTTGTCAGATTTTAGTCCCTCAAGTTTCTCCAATACATTTTCTTGGCTGATATCAATTTCCTTACTCTATTGTAGCCTAGGGGCTACTGCCTATTTCTGGTATGGAACTTGTGTCTTCTACTGTGAAGACAGACACAAAAGATTTGTTCAATGCCTCTGCCATTTACTCATTCTCCATGATGATTTCTCCTGTCTCTGCCTCTAAGGAACCAACGTTTACTTTAGCTACTCACTTCCTTTTTATGTACTTATAAAAGCTCTTACAATCTGTTTTTATATTGCTGGCTAGTTTACTCTCATTCTGTTTTTTCCCTGATCAACTTTTCGGTGGCCTTTGCTGGTATCCAGAACACTCCCAATCCTCAGACTTGCTACTTTTTTTTGTAACATGGTAAGCTTCTTTTAGTCTAATATTCTCCTTAACTTCCTGAGTGAGCCACGGATGGGTCTTTCTTGATGAGTTTCTGTTTTTGAACGGAATGTACTTTTGTTGAATGCTTTGAATTGTTTCTTTAAATGTTTCCCACTGCCCGTTTACCGACATACCTTCCAGTCTATTTACCCAATTAACCTTAGCCAGTTCTCCCCTCATACCTTCGTAATTAGCTTTGTTTAAGTTTGAGATTCTTGTTTGTGATTGAAATGTGTCACTTTCAAACTTAACATGAAATTCGGTGGTATTATGATCACTATTTCCCAGTGGATCTTTTACTGTGACATTGTTTATTAACCCTGCTTCATTGCACAATACAAGATCTAAGACAGCTTTATCCCTGATAGGTTTTACAACGTATTGCTCCAAGAAACTGTCAAGAAAACGTTCTACAAACTCATCTTCTAGACCACTGTTGCCAATTTGATTGTCCTAGTCTATATGAAGATTAAATTCCCCCACAACTAATACGTTACCTTTTTACACACTCCAATAATTTCCCGTTTAACGTTCAGTCTGTCCCGAAATATTGTGTACCCTGGAATATTCATTTCCTAACCTTGATCTCCTTGTAACCATGTCTCGATAATGGCAATTAGATCGAGATAATTTACCTCTGTTCGTGCCACTAGTTCATCCATCTTATTACAATTGCTTTGTGCATTCAGATAAAGGAACTTCAATTTCATCTTTTTGCCTCTATTCCCTGCAATGACTTTATTTGCCAATGTACAATTTTTGTTAAACTCTCTGACCCTTCCTGTCCCATTCTGTTGGCATTTACCCACATCACTAAGCTTCACAATGTCCTTACCTCTCTCTAAATTTCTAAATTTCCCTTTACCCAAACCCTCCCCACAGCACCTCTTTCCCCCCGCACCCCCCGCCATAAGTTTAAAGCCCTGTCCACAGCCCTAGTTATGCAATTGGCCAGGACACTGGTGCCAGCCCAGTTCAAGTGAAGCCTATCCCAACAAAATAGCTCCCTCTTCCCTGAGTACTGATGCCAGTGCCCCAAGAATCAAAACCCCTTCCCACACCACTCTTTGAGCCACGCATTTAGTTCTCTAATCTGCTTAACCCTGTGCCAATTTACATGTGGTCCAGGTAACAATCCGGAGATGATTACTTTTGATGTTTTTTGTTCTGGTTTGGACCCTAACACCTCAGATTGTCTAAGCAAAACATCATTTCTGTCATTGGTTCCCAAATGGACCACGACAATTGGATCCTCCCCCTCCCACTCCAGGTTTCTCTTCAGCCACGAGGAGATGCCCTTAACCCTGGCAAGGGGCAAGTAACACAGCTGTCGGAGCTCCCGGTCGTGGCTGCAGAGAACAGTGTTTATCCCCCTGACTGTACTGTCTTCTATCACTACCACATTCCTCTTCACTCCCCCCCCCACCCCTCCCCCCCCACATTAGAATGGTGCCATGGTCAGTCCGCTCATCCACCTTGCAGCCCTTCTCTTCATCCACACAGGTAGCAAGGACCTTGTACCTGTTGGAGCTGAGGCTGCTCCATCACTACATGCTTATTTCCCCTACCTGTCTCACTCACTGTGTGTGTGCGTGTGTGTGTGTGTGTACATGCCTCCCATGCTCTGTGTGTGTCTCTCTCTCACACCCCCTCTGCTCATGTCTTCTCACTCAGTACGTGTCTGTTGCTCACATTGTGAGTGTGTGTGTCTCCCTCACTCTTATTGTGCAGGTATATGTGTGCCTCCCTTGCTCTATGTGTCTCACACTCTCTCACTCCCACTCCCATTCTATTTGTCTCGCACACACACACACACACACACACACACACAGTGAGAGAGTGTGTGTGTCTGTCTGTCTCTCACTCTGTGAATGCGTGTGTCTCATATTCTGTGTGTATGTCTATCTCTCTCCATCTTTATCTCTCATTGCAGAAACTGATCATAGTTGAGCTTCCTTTTCATTTCCCACATGTATATGGCCAATTTTATAATTTAATTCTTAGCAAATGTCATTTGTATCTGTAACTTCAGTAACTGTATTCCCAGGTTTATCGCCATGGAGACCGATCACCTGTCGTGACATACCCAACGGATCCATATACAGAGAAGGACTGGCCCCAAGGCTTCGGGCAGCTTACCCAGGTCTGTGAGCGCTCTCTCACACTCTCTCACTCGTACATGCACACGCACACATATCCTCCACCCCCTCACAATCTGCTCTTCAAATGCATTCTGACAGAAGAGGTGTTCCCAGAGGGAGCTGTGTGTGAGTGGTCCATGTGCACAGACTGGGGAATCTGGATTCTGCTTGTCATGGTGAGGTAGGTCAGTGCTGAGGATCTCAGCTTGGAGACTGTTTAAGCTGTGTTCATTTATTCCTGTTCTTCCAGTTCTGTATTATTAACAGAGCTGTGAGATCATCTCTGTAGTCACAAGGTGTTTGCCTGTGCTCCTTGAAGTGCCTTCAGTTTGGTATTTCAGGTCAGCTTGGGGAGGTACTGCTCCACACTTGAGCTCTGAACCCCAATAACTCACACCCTTCTCTATTGTTTCTCCCCCTCCTCTTCTAGGGACTGCGTTCACAAAGCTGCCACTCCCTCCCCCTCCCCATACCTCACCCAAGTGCCAATTCGGGTGTGTGAGACTGAGGGGGTTGAAATACCACGTGGTGCATCACAGCCCAGCAGACTGCTATTACTAACTGATGTCCAAGCTGTGATGACTAGACATCTGGAACCCTGAATGGGTGTCTGAGGGCTCTGAGGTCACGTCTGGCCTCACAATTGTCATATCAGCTAGAAAGAGCTAACCCGTACCCAGCACAGAGTGGGGATGAACACTGGGATCTATTGTCTTCCCCATTCTAGGCAGTGCATGTACTCATAGCTGGCACTCCAGTATGTTAGGCTGGATCTGGATTGTGAACCTGTTGTTGAGGTGGATCTCACAGTTGTGGTCATTGTGGATTGAACTCTGGTGCTGACTTCTCTCCTCCAGTAATGACCAGGATTTCTACTGCTCTTCCATAGGTTGGGATGAGGCAGCACTACGAGTTGGGCCAGTACCTGCGACGTCGTTACAAAGACTTCCTCAACTCCTCGTACGACCGGCATCAGGTGAGGGACTGAGTGGTCTGCAGGGGCCAGAAGGTGTTAACTAGAGCAGAGTGGTTTGGGAGGGTGGGTGGGGAACAGGTGAGAGAGAGTGCCTGTGCCTGGAAGGTGGGATGAGAAGGGGGGGGAAGAAAGACTTTGCAGGTGAATGAGGGGGAGCTGGGGGTGGGAGGATGGGGGAGAGAAGGCTGTGGCTGGGCTGAGAAGGAGTGTGTGTCTGGGACTTTGTAGTTTGGGGGTGGGGGGGGTGGGTGCGGTGCGAGATGGTTTTGGAGCCAAGATGGTGGAAGCAGGATGAGAGACGATGTAGTGCCAGAGAGTGGGAGGGGCAGGAGGAGAAAGGGTTTGGAGTCAGGGGTGTTCAGAGTGCGTGAAGCTGGGGATGGGAGGGTTCAGAGCTGAGGGATGAGAGGGGGTGGAGGGAAGGTTTGGAGATGAGGGATGAGTGGGGAGAGAATTTGGAGCTGGGGATGAGGGGAGCTGGGAGGGGGGGGGGGGGGGAAGAGGGGTTGAAGCCGGGGGATGGGAGGTGGGCGGGGAGAGGGTTTGGAGCCGGGGGATGGGAGGTGGGCGGGGAGAGGGGTTGGAGCCGGGGGATGGGAGGGAGAGGGGTTGGAGCCGGGGGATGGGAGGTGGGCGGGGAGAGGGTTTGGAGCCAGGGGATGGGAGGTGGGCGGGGAGAGGGTTTGGAGCCGGGGGATGGGAGGGAGAGGGTTTGGAACTGGGGGATGGGAGGTGGGTGGGGAGAGGGTTTGGAGCCGGGGGATGGGAGGGAGAGGGTTTGGAGCCGGGGGATGGGAGGGAAAGGGTTTGGAACTGGGGGATGGGAGGTGGGTGGGGAGAGGGTTTGGAGCCGGGGGATGGGAGGAAGGGGAGGGAGAGGGTTTGGAGCCGGGGGATGGGAGGGAGAGGGTTTGGAGCCGGGGGATGGGAGGTGGGCGGGGAGAGGATTTGGGCTGGGGGATGGGAGGGAGAGGGTTTGGAGCCGGGGGAAGGGAGGTGGGTGGGGAGAGGGATGGAGCCGGGGGAAGGGAGGTGGGTGGGGAGAGGGATGGAGCCGGGGGAAGGGAGGTGGGTGATGAGAGGGATGGAGCCGGGGGAAGGGAGGTGGGTGGGGAGATGGTTTGGAGCTGGGGGGAAGGGAGGTGGGTGGGAGATGGTTTGGAGCCGGGGGATGGGAGGAAGGGGAGGGAGGGGGTTTGGAGCTGGGGGATTGGAGGTGGGTATGAGAGGGTTTGGAGCTGGGGGATGGGAGGTGGGCGGGGAGAGGGTTTGGATCTGGGGGATGGGAGGAAGGGGAGGGAGAGGGTTTCAAGTCCAGTGACTGGAATCGGGGGACAGAAGATTTGGAGCTGGGGGATGGGATGAGTAGGATATAGGGTTTGCAGCTAGGTTTTATTAATTGTGTATTAATTGTATTTAATTGTATGCAGATGGTGTGCATTAACTGGGGATTCATTTTTCCCCCTGTAAATAACAGACTGAACCTGTAGTTGTTGTCGTAAGAGGTATCACTTGGAATGTGCATTTCTGTAGGTAAATGCTTATGCACATACAAAGTAGTAGCAGGAGTAGGCCTTTCTGCCCCTCGATTCTGCTCCGCCATTCAATATGTTCGTGGCTGAACTGATTACTCCACATTCCTGCCTACTCCTGATACCTGACTGCCTGCATCCTAGGTGTGTAAAAGAAGTGGCAGCAGAGATGATGGATAGATTGGTTGTAATCTTCCAAAATTCCCTCGATTCTAGAAAGGTCCGAGCGGATTGGAAAAATGCAAATGTTACACATCTGTACAAAAAAGGAGGGAAACAGAAAGCAAGAAACTATAGGCCAGTTAGCCTAACATCTGTCATTAGAAAATTGCTTGAATCCATCATTAAGGAAGTAGTAGGACATTTAGAAAATCCTAATCCAATCAGGCACAGTCAACATGGTTATATGAAAGGGAAATAGTGTTTGACAAATGTATTAGAGTTCTTTGAGGATGTAATGAGCAGGGTGGATAAAGGGGAACCAGTAGATGCAGTGTCTTTGGATTTCCAAAAGACATTTTAAGGTGCCACATAAAGGTTACTGCGCAAGATATGAACTCATGGTTTTGGGGGTAATATATTAGCATGGATAGAAGATTGGCTCACTCACAGGAAACAAAGGGTCGGGATAAAAGGGCATTTTAGGTTGGTGAACTGTAACTAGTGGGGTGCCACAGGGATCAGTGCTGGGACCTCAACTGTTTACAATCTGTTAATGACTTGGATGAAGGGACCAAATGTATTGGAGGCAAATTTGTAGGCAGCCATAAAGGCGGGGCTAAAGTGTGGCGAGTCGAAGAGACTTAGCAGTTGGCAGGAAAAAAGACAGAAGCGCAAGGGGAGAGCCAACTGTGTAACAGCCCCGACAAACAAATTTTTCTGCAGCACCTGTGGAAGAGCCTGTCACTCTAGAATTGCCCTTTATAGCCACTCCAGGCGCTGCTCCACACATCACTGACCACCTCCAGGCGCTTACCCATTGTCTCTCAAGACAAGGAGGCCAAAGAAGAAGGAAGAATGACTTGGATGAAGGGACCAAATGTATTGTAGGCAAATTTGCTGCTGATACAAACATAGGGAGGCAAACAAATTTTGAGGAGGACACAGATTCTGCAAAGGGATTTAGATAGGTTCAGTGAGTGGGCAAAGGTTTGCCAGATAGAGTATAATGTGGGAAAATGTTTGGTTGTCCACTTTGGTCGGAAGAATAGAAAAGCAGTATATTTAAATGGAGAGAGACTGCAGAATGCTGTGGTATAGAGGGATCTGGGTGTCTTAGTACATGAATCACAAAACGTCAGCATGCAGGTACAGCAAGTAATTAGGAAGGCAAATGGAATGTTGGCCTATATTTCAAAGGGAGTATAAAAGTAGAGAAGTCTTGCCACAACTGTACAGGGCGTTGGTGAGAACACTAAGACTTAGAGTACTGTGTACAGTTTTGGTCTCCTTATTTAAGGAGGGATATCCTTGCATTGGAGGCAGTTCAGGGAAGTTTCACTAGGTTGATTTCTGAGATGAAGGGGGCTGTCTTGTGAGGAAAGGTTGGGCTTATACTCATTGGAGTTTAGAAGAATGAGAGGTGATCTTATTGAAACATATAAGATTCTGAGGGGGCTTGACAGGGTAGATGCTGAGAGAATGTTTTCCCTCGTGGAGGAATCTAGGACTAGGCTGCACAGTTTCAAAATAAAGGGTCTGCCATTTTAGAGGCCAGAAGGAATTTCTTCTCTCAAGCTTGTTAATCTTTGCAAGCAGTGGATGTTGGGTCATTGAACATACTCAAGGCTGAGGTAGACATATTTTTGATCCACAAGGGAGTCAAAGATTATGGGGGGCAGGTAGCAAAGTGACGTTTAAGGCCACAATCAGATCAGCCATGATCTTATTGAATGACAGAGCAGGCTGGAGGGATGAAATGGCCTACTTTAGTTTAGTTTAGAGGTACAGCACTGAAACAGGCCCTTTGGCCCACCAAGTCTGTGCCGACCATCAACCACCCATTTATACTAATCCTACACTAATCCCATATTCCTACCACATTCCCACCTGTCCCTATATTTTCCGACCACCTACCGATACTAGGGGCAATTTATAATGGCCAATTTACCTATCAACCTGCAAGTCTTTGGCTTGTGGGAGGAAACCGGAGCACCCGGAGGAAACCCACGCAGACACAGGGAGAACTTGCAAACTCCACACAGGCAGTACCCGGAATTGAACCCGGGTCGCTGGAGCTGTGAGGCTGCGGTGCTAACCACTGCGCCACTGTGCCGCCCCGTCACTTCTGCTCCTATTTCTTATGGTCTGAAGTGAAACTTGACATGGAGCATGGCAAGGCTGCTAAAGGATGCAGGTGTGGTTGGTGAAGCGTATACAAGGCTAATAGAAGAATTATGAAATCTGTAAAAAGTATTGGAGGCCACTGCCACATCCTATTTTCAGCCTTCCATTGGCATGAGACTTTAACGAGATCGTTGCATTGGATCTAAAGATATGGGACTAAGACAGAAATATTTTCATACTACATTTTATTGAGGAACTGTGAGGAACTCCATAATATCATTAGTAGCATCCCCAACACCGAGCACCTATTCCTGCTGGGGGACTTTAATGCCAGGGTTGGGGCCGATCATGACTCATGGCCCTCCTGCCTTGGGCGCTATGGCGTTGGAAGGATGAATGAGAATGGACAGAGACTGCTTGATTTGTGTACCTATCATAACCTCTGCATCACCAGCTCATTCTTTCACACTAAACCCCGTCACCAGGTTTCTTGGAGGCACCCAAGATTACGTCGTTGGCACCAGCTGGACCTCATCGTCACAAGGCGAGCCTCTTTAAACAATGTTCAAATCACACGCAGCTTCCACAGTGCGGACTGCGACACCGACCACTCCCTGGTGTGCAGCAAGGTTAGACTCAGACCAAAGAAGCAGCATCACTCCAAGCAGAAGGGCCGCCCGCGCATCAACACTAGCAGAATTTCTCACCCACAGCTGTCACGCAGGTTTCTAAATTCACTTGAAAAAGACTCCCACAGGGGATGCAGAGACCAAGTGGGCCCACATTAGCGAAGCCATCTGTAACTCAGCAATGACCACCTATGGAAATTGTGTGAAGCGGAATGCAGACTGGTTTCAATCTCACATTGAAGAGCTGGAACCTGTCCTAGCCGCTAAGCGCATTGCACTGCTGAACTACAAGAAAGCCCCCAGCGAGTTAACATCCGTAGCACTTAAAGCAGCCAGAAGCGCTGCACAAAGAACAGCCAGGTGCTGTGCAAATGACTACTGGCAACACCTATGCAGTCATATTCAGCTGGCCTCTGACACAGGAAATATCAGAGGAATGTATGATGGCATTAAGAGAGTTTTTGGGCCAACCGTCAAGAAGATTGCCCCCCTCAAATCTAAATCAGGGACACAATCACTGACCAACGCAAGCAAATGGACCGCTGGGTGGAGCACTACCTAGAACTGTACTCCAGGGAAAATGCTGTCACTGAGACCGCCCTCAATGCAACCCTGTCTCTGCCAGTCATGGATGAGCTGGACGTACAGCCAACAAAATCGGAACTCAGTAATGCCATTGATTCTCTAGTCAGCGGAAAAGCCCCTGGGAAGAACGGCATTACCCCTGAAATCATCAAGAGTGCTAAGCCTGCTATACTTTCAGCTCTGCACGAACTGCTTTGCCTGTGCTGGGATGAGGGAGCAGTACCACAGGACATGCACGATGCCAATATCATCACCCTCGATAAGAAGAAGGGTGACCGCGGTGACTGCAACAACCACCATGGAATCTCCCTGCTCAGCATAGTGGGGAAAGTCTTCGCTCGTGTCACTTTAAACAGGCTCCAGAAGCTGGCTGAGCGGGTCTATCCTGAGGCACAGTGTGGCTTTCGAGCAGAGAGATCCACCATTGACATGCTGTTCTCCCTTCGCCAGCTACAGGAGAAATGCCATGAACAACAGATGCCCCTCTATGTTGCTTTCATTGATCTCACCAAAGCCTTTGACCTCGTCAGCAGAAGTGGTCTCTTCAGACTACTAGAAAAGATTGGATGCCCGCCAAAGCTACTAAGTATCATCACCTCATTCCATGACAATATGAAAGGCACAATTCAGCATAGCGGCGCCTCATCAGACCCCTTTCCAATCCTGAGCGGCGTGAAACAGGGCTGGGTTCTTGCACCTACACTGTTCGGGATCTTCTTCTCCTTGCTGCTCTCACATGCATTTAAGTCCTCAGAAGCAGGAGTTTTCCTCCACACAAGATTAGGTGGCAGGTTGTTCAACCTTGCCCGTCTAAAAGCGAAGACCTAAATACGGAAAGTCCTCATCAGGGAACTCCTCTTTGGTGACAATGCTGCATTAACATCTCACACTGAAGAGTGTCTGCGGAGACTCATCGACAGGTTTGCAGCTGCCTGCAATGAATTTGGCCTAACCATCAGCCTCAAGAAAACGAACATCATGGGACAGGACGTCAGAAATGCCCCATCTATCAATATCGGCGACCACACTCTCAAAGTGGTTTAAGATTTCACCTACCTAGGCTCAACTATCACCAGTAACCTGTCTCTCGATGCAGAATTAAACAAGCGCATGGGAAAGGCTTCCTCTGCTATGTCCAGACTGGCCAAGAGAGTGTGGGAAAATGGCGCACTGACACGCAACACAAATGTCCAAGTGTATCAAGCCTGTGTCCTCAGTACCTTGCTCTACGGCAGCGAGGCCTGAACAACGTACGTCAGCCAAGAGCGACGTCTCAATTCATTCCATCTTTGCTGCCTCCGGAGAATCCTTGGCATCAGGTGGTAGGACCGTATTACCAACACCGAAGTCCTCGAGGCGGCCAACATCCCCAGCATATACACCCTGCTAAGAATGTGGCGCCTGAGATGGCTTGGCCATGTGAGCCGCATGGAAGATGATAGGATCTCCAAGGACACATTGTACTGCGAGCTCGTCACTGGTACCAGACCCACCGGCCGTCCATGGCTCCGCTTTCAAGACGTCTGCAAACGCGACATGAAGTCCTGTGACATTGATCACAAGTCGTGAGAGTCAGTTGCCAACGATCGCCAGAGCTGGCGGGCAGCCATAAAGACGGGGCTAAAGTGTGGCGTGTCGAAGAGACTTAGTAGTTGGCAGGAAAAAAGACAGAAGCACAAGGAGAGAGCCAACTGTGTAACAGCCCCGACAACCAATTTTATCTGCAGCACCTGTGGAAGAGTCTGTCACTCTAGAATTGGCCTTTATAGCCACTCCAGGCGCTGCTCCACACACCACTGACCACCTCCAGGCGCTTACCCATTGTCTCTTGAGACAAGGAGGCCAAAGAAGGGAAGAAGACGACATTTTATTGACCTGGAAACCCAATTTAATCTTTCTACAATAATACATAATAAAGACAAAAGGGTTATTATGGGCAAAACCATGGATATAGAAATATGGATATAGATAAATGGATATAGACTGGACTTATAAAGGAGGGAAATTGGCCGAAGACAAGTTCAGAGACATGAACATCATAATCATAAATATTGTAACTGGCAGTCCTTTATGAAAGTAATCATACGGTGACTGATAAAATGCTGCACAAAATTTTAGCTGATCAACCAGACTGCAAGTTGAAAACCACCCTGGCATGGGCGGTTCATGCAAAGAATTCGCTCCAGAATTAAAATAACATTTAAAAGGGAAGTGGATAAATACTTGGAAAGGAACAAATTTACAGGGCTGTGAGGAAAGAACAGGGGAGTGAGACTTTTTTTTATTCGTTCATGGGATGTGGGCATTGCTGGCTAGGCCAGCAATTATTGCCCATCCCTAATTGCTGTTGAGAAGATGGTGGTGAACCACTGCAGGCCACGTGGGGTACATACACCTACAGTACTGTTAGGAAGGGAGTTCCAGAATTTTGACCCAGCAACAGTGAAGGAACGGTGATATAGTTCCAAGTCAGGATGGTGTGTGACTTGGAGGGGAACTTGCAGGTGGTGGTGTTCCCAT
This sequence comes from Heterodontus francisci, assembly GCF_036365525.1. NCBI lineage: Eukaryota > Metazoa > Chordata > Chondrichthyes > Heterodontiformes > Heterodontidae > Heterodontus > Heterodontus francisci. The sequence continues at coordinate 12,436,010 of NC_090384.1, read as the reverse complement.
GCATCTGCTGCCCTTGTCCTTCTAGGTGGTAGAGGTTACGGGTTTGGAAGGTGCTAACTTGATAGCTCTTTCAAAGAGCCCGCAAATATATAATGGACCAAAAGTGGCCCTTCTATGCTGTAAAGTACTATTTCTCAATTGTTTCAGGAGGAGAGGATGTAGAGAGAAACTACAGATCTATGCAAGCCCTGAACTTGGTGGCTGGACCACCCCCCTTCTCCCCCCCCCCCCCCCCCCCCCCATTAGATGGACCTGACCTTTCTATGTCCGGTCATCCAAGCAGGCATTGCTGTTACAGTTTCAGTGAAACACACATCTTCACTCATTTTCGCCATGTGCAGGATGCCCACCCCAAAGTGAGACAAATCAGGAAGTAAGGCTGAGGTGACGCTGAACTTCTGTGTTAAAAGCTCCTTGTTGGCCCAAAGAAGGGAAGACTGAACGAGATGAATAGGCCCACACGCTTGAGATTCTGCAAAAGTGGAGCGATGAGTCTTGATTTCAACATTGAAGATTGTTTTCACATCATGGGATGAGAATCGACACTGGCAAGGCCATAATTGGTTGGCCATCCCCTAGTTTTCCTAAGGAGGTTGTGGTGGGCATTCTTCTTGAAACCTGTAGTCTTGTAGTGATTGTGCTCCCATGATGGTGTTAGGTTGGGAATTGACTCAATGGCTATGAAGGAACGGCAATACCACAGGACGGGGCCTCGAGGACACGTTTTGGTTTATCTTTTAACCTTTTGTTTTCTCCCAACTGTAGATTTATGTTCGGAGTACGGATATTGACCGAACTCTAATGAGTGCTGAGTCAGATCTCGCTGGTCTGTACCCACCGCACGGACATCAGATCTTCAATCCTGAACTTAACTGGCAACCAATTCCTGTGCATACAGTGCCTGTGAAAGACGACAAGGCAAGTATCAGTAACACTGGGAGTGTGGGGAGAGCAATGCCTTCGGGGCGAGGGTTTCTGTTCCTCTATAACTAGATGGGATTATGTGGGGGCTCACAACCCACTGTGCTAGGGTTTGATGTTACCTGGCGGGGTCCAGTCTCTCCTTTGATGCATTGTAGAACTAGTTGAGCATCTGGCTGTTTTCACCTAATGTCTATTGAAAGCAATGTGTGTTTCAGTTTCTCAAGTTCCCAATACAGAACTGCCCCCGCTACCAGAAGCTGCTGAAGGAGACGATGGACAGCAGAAGAGTGCAGGAAAAAGTGCAGGAAAATCAGGCAAGTGTCAAGGACCCGTCTTTAACGTGTGTGGTGTGTGTGGTACATTTATACAACACCTTTCACTACCTCAGACATCCTCAAATATTTTACAGTGTGGTCACTGTTATAATGAAGAAGAAGTGCCAACAGAGCAAGCTCCCATAAACATCAATGTAATAAATGTTTTTAGTGATGTTGGTTCAGGGATAAATATTAGCCATAACACTGGGGAGAACTCCTTTGCTCTTCTTTGAATAGTGATATGGGTTCTGTGAGGACAGATGGGGCGTTGGTTTAATATTGGCACCTCTGACAGTACAATGCTCCTTTAGTACTGTGCTGCAGTGTCAGCCTGGATTATGAGCTCCAGTCTCTGATTTGGGACTTGAACCCACAACCTCTTGACTTCGGAGGGGAAAATGTTAGCACCAAGCCATGACTGACACAATACAGGAGGCTACATTTCCTCATTTGGATTGTTTTCTTGATAGGCTGGGTAGATGCAGTACTGCTTTTGGGATGTTCTGCGTTTTCTGGAGGTGAGGGGAAGTATTTCCTCTTTTTCACTTTACGTTTCTTGGGGATGATGGTTCAGACTCTTGGACCAGTCCTTTTAGTAACCTTTTGCTCCTAATATCAGAATGGTTTCACTTACCCAATAGGTAGATGAACAGGACAGCAGACAATTGCCTCTGGCTATTTCATCTTCCTGGTTGTATCTCGTGCCTCCTTCTCTTCTTCAGAGGCTGCAGTGTGACACTGCACCAAACTTTGACAGACTCTACCTGAAAACACATTTACTAAGCAGTAGAACTAATAGATAAAAGAAACAACACAGCATCAGTTTTACAGTTCTTAATGACCTGTTCAAGTAAATAACAAATAGTCACAGCCACCTTTAAAAACTCACATTCTTACTCAGTGATTCTATACCTGTTCTCAGCATCTACAGAAGATGTTCTGTCTCTCGCTCTGTCTCTTCCTGTGTCTTTTTATCTTTATATCTAATTTCCTCACTTCCCTCTGTTTTTAAAGCGAGAGAGAGAAAGAAATAAAAAGTCACTGAGTCTGGATGGGATGGATCCTACATTAATGAGGGACACTAGGGTGGAAATAGCAGAAACTCTGACCACAATCTTTCAAGCCTCCTTGGATATGGAGTGGTGCCTGAGGACATGAGGATGGCAAATGTTACACTTCTGTTCAAAAAAAAAAAAAAAAAAATGGGAGATGGATAAACCTGGTAACTACAGGCTAGTCAGTCGAATGTCGCTCGTGGGAAATCAGTAGACCATTTTCAAGAACAAAACTAATTCTCACTTGGAAAAGCATGCATTAATAAAGGACAACTAGCATGGATTTATTAAAAGCAAATCATGTTTGACTAACTGAGTTCTTTGATAAAATAATGGAGAGGGTTGATGAAGGTAGTACAGAAGATGTTGTATATGCAGACTTTCAAAGGGTAGTTGATATAGTACCACATAACAGACTTATTCAGAAAATAGAAGCACATGGTATTAAAGGAATGGTAGTACGTAATTGGCTAAGGGATAGGAGGCAGAGAATAGTGGTGAACAGATGTTTTTCTGACTATAGAGAAGTATGCAGCGATGCTGCCCCAGGGATTGATATTAGGACCATTGATTTTCTTGCTATATATAAACAACCTGGACTTGGGTATATGGAGTATAATTTAGAAGTTTGGCAACGTAGTAAATAGTGAACAGAATAGTAGCAGATTTCAGGAGGGCAGACTGGTGAAATGGACAGTTTAATGTGGATCTGTGTGAAGTGATACTCTTTGGGGGAACAACATGGAGAGGCAGTATCATCTAAATGATACTATTTTGAGGGGGCTGCAAAAGCAGAGGGACCTGGGGTACAAATTCACAAACTCTTCAAGGTGGCAGGGAAAGTTGACAATCCAGTTAAGAAAGTGCATGGGAAACTGGAGTTTTCCTGGCATTTTTTTGAAGAGATAACAGAGGGTTGTGATGAGGGCAATGTTGTTGATGTGGTGTACATGGACGTCCAAAAGGCATTTGATACAGTGTGGCATAACGGACTTGTCAGAAAAATTATAGCTCATGGAATAAAAGGGACACTAGCAACATGGATACAAAATTGGCTGAGGGACAGGAAACAGGGAGTAGTGGTTAACGGATGTTCTTCAGACTGGAGGAAGGTTTGTAGTGGAGTTTTCTAGGGGTCAATGTTGGGACCCTTGCTCTTCCTGATATATATTAATGACCTAGACCTTGGTGTACAGTGCACAATTTCAGAGTTTGCGGATGATACAAAACTTGGAAGCATTGTGAACTGTGAAGAGGATAGTGTAAAACTTCAAAAGGACATTGACAAGTTGGAATGGGGAGACAAGTGGTAGATGATGTTCAATGCAGAGAAATGTGAGGTCATTCATTTTGGTAGGAAGAACATGAAGAGATAATATAACATAAAGGGTACAATCCTAAAGGGGGTACAAGAGCAGAGGGACCTGAGGAATATGTGCATAAGCCATTGAAGGTGGCAGGACAGGATGAGAGAGTGGTTCATAAAGCATACAGTATCCTGGGGTAATAATACGGGCATAGAGTACAAGAGCAAAGAGGTTCTGGGTGCTGCTCTTTAGGAAAGATGTGAAGACATTGACGAGAGTACAGAAAAGATTCAGGAGAATGGTTTCAGGGATGAGTAACTTCAGGTATGAAGACAGATTGGAGAAGTTGGGACTGTTTTCCTAGGAGAAGAAAAGGCTGAGAGGAGATTTGATCAAGGTATTCAAAATCACGAGGGGTCTGAACAGAGTGGATAGGGCAAAACTGTTCCCACTCATGAAAGGATCAAGAACAAGAGGGCACAGGTATGAAGTGATTGGCAAAAGAAGCAAAAGCGGCATGAGGAAAAAGTTCTTCATGCAGTGAGTGTTTAGGATCTGGAATGCACTGCCTGAGAGTATGATGGAGACTGATTCAATCGAGGCGTTCAAAAGGGTTTTCAAAGACTGTTTTCTGAAAAGGAAGAATGTACAGGGTTACGGGGGGGAAGGTTGGAGAATGGCATTAGGTGAATTGCTCAGTCGGAGTGCCATGCAGACACGATGGGCTGAATGGCCAACTGCACTATAACAATTCTCTGATTTTGTGATTCTGAGAACTTGGCATTGTGAATAGGGACATTGAATACAAAAACAAGGTAGTTATGCTAAAGATTTACAAATCACTGGTTTGGCCTCAGCTGTAGTATTGTGTACAATTCCTTACGCCATACTTTAGGCAAGATGTCAAGGCCTTGGAAAGGGTACCGAGGAGTTTACCAGGATGATACCAGTAATGAAGGACTTAGTTATGTGTACAGATTGGAAAAGCTGAGATTGTTCTCCTTTTATAGCAGAGATGATTAAGGGGAGACCTAATAGAGGTATTCAAAATTGTAAAGGGTTTTGACAGAGCAAGTAGGGAAAAGCCATTTCCTTTGGCAAGTGGGTCAGTAACCAGAGGTCATAGATTTAAAATAATTGGCAAAAGAACTATAGGGGAAATGAGGAGAAATTTTTGTCACACAGAGGGTTGTTAGGATCTGTGCGCATTCTCTGAAAATCAGATTCCATCGGAACTCTCAACAAGTTCTCCTTTAGTACATAGCTAATTTGCAGCATTATTGGGGAAAAAACTGGGGTGTGGGATTGAATTGGACAGCTCTTTCAAAGAGCTGGCACAGGCATGACAGACCAATTGACCTGCTTCTGTGTTGTAAGATATTATGATTCTCTTTTTTTCCTCTATCTCTCCCTCTCTCTGACAGACTCTCCTATTTACACAAATTAGGCTAAGAAATGCCAAAGACTTGCAGGTTGGTAGGTTAATTGGCCATCATAAATTGCCCCGAGTATAGGTAGGTGGTAGGGAAATATATAGGGACAGGTGGGGATGTGATAGGAATACGGGATTAGTGTAGGATTAGTATAAATGGGTGGTTGATGGTCGGCACAGACTCGGAGGGCCGAAGGGCCTGTTAAAGTGCTGTATCTCTAAACTAAACTAAACTAAATGCTTTCCAGAAAAAAAACTGGGACCAAACAGATTGGAATAACTCTTCCTTAAACCTAAAAAAAGTTGACAAACACAATCGAGCTCTTCCCACAGAATTTTAATTTGAATAGCTTGAGCCCTGCTTCAGCCACCTAGCTAAAACACATTATTTTTTGCAGTTATTCACATAATTTTTAGAATGATACAGCCCCATCAGGCCTGAATCTGATCTTTAATAGAACTATCTAATTAATCCAACTCCCCTGCTCTTTCTCCATCATAGTGTAATTTTTTTCCCTTCAAATATTTATCCAATTCTCTCTTGAATGTTACTATTGAATCTGCTTCCTCCACCCTTTCAGCCAGTACATTCTAGATCACAACAACCTGCCTCTGGTCCTTTTGCCAATTACCATCAATCTCAGTCCTCAGTTACTGACCCTTCTGCCACTGGAAACAGTTTCTCCTATTCCCTCTATCAAAAACCATTCAGGATTTTGAACATCTCTATCAAATCCCCTCGTAACCTTCTCAGCTCTAAGAACAAACCCAGCTTCTCCAGTCTATCCACATAACTGAAGTACCTCATCCTTGGTAACCATTCCAGTAAATCTTCTCTGCACCCTCTCCAAGACCTTGACTTCTTTCCTAAAGTGCGGTGCTCAGAATTGGGTACTATACTCCCGCTGAGGCCTAAGCAATGTTTCATAAAGATTTAGCATAACTTCAGTGCTTTGAGACTCTATTCCTCTATTAATAAAGCCAAAGATCCTATATGCTTTTTTTAAGCGATCTTCTCAACTTATACTGCCACCTTCAAAGTTTTGTGTACATACACCCTGGGTCTCCATGTTCCTGTACCCATTTAAGATTTTACCATTTAGTTCATATTGCCTCTCATTCTTCCTAATAAAATGCATCACTTCACACTTCTCTTCATTAAACTTCGGGGCCAATTGTCTGCCCATTTCACCAGTTCACAGGAGCCATGGTGAAGGTGCAGGTGACCAGCATGATGGTGCTGAACAACCCATCACCATTTCTCAACCCTTTTTAATTGGAAAGCACCATCTCATGCATTGAAGACCTGTCTGAGGATTTGGAATGGAAAATACTATGTGGATTCAGCCGAAAATGAAGAATATGACCACGTTGTGAACTCTGTACCTGTGGTACGTGTTCTCGCTGGAAGGCACACGTTTACCTTTCAGGCTGAAGCAGCAAGTCCTTCCCTTATCCCAGATGCAGTAGCAGTCGCTGTAGTTTTAATAACCTGCACTTACTGAGGTCAAGAATTTGTCAGGGTTGGGTATTTTGTGAATGAGGAATACCGCAATGTAGAGCTGCATGAAAATCCTCTTGTTAGGCCAGTTTTCTCTAAGCTGCGACTAGTGATTTTGCCATCAAAATCACTAGTTGCAAGGTTCCATATCAACTGGGCTAACAGTAATGAAAAAATAGATGATTCTGAATACACAAATCCTAATCCATTCTTTCCAGAGAGTAAGAATAAATAGGTCATTTTCAGGTTGGTAGGCTGTAACAAGCAGGGTACTACATGGATCATTACTTGGGCATCAGCTATTTACAATCCATATCAATGGCTTAGACCAAATATAATGTAACAAGTTTGCTGAAGCGATAAAGTTAGGTGGGAAAATAAGCAGTGATGAAAACACAAAGAGGCTGCAGAGGTTAAGTTGTAGGTACTGGAGTGCTGACTTGGGTTGCAGTAGAGTGCGACAGTGGAAGTTTAGTAAGTGAGGATAATTAAGGGTTAATTTTATCTTAAATTTAATCTGTCTTTTATTTAGCAGATCAACTTAACAGTTGCTGTTAGGGTTGGGGAAGGTGAGTTTTAGACCAGCTTTAAACAGGGTTCACTCAGGCTCTGCTTGCAGCTGCACCTTGTTAATTAGAGAATTGGTTCAAACCAGTTTTCAGGGGGCTAGAGTGAGTTAGTATAAAAGTGAGCCATCTTACAGTGCTGACTTGGTTTGCACTAGAGTGCTACAGTGGAAGTTCGGTAAGTGAGGGAGCGAGGAGCTCCTTTCATTTCCTACCTGCCCTCAGCGTCAGGGGAGCCCAGAGCTTCCAAAGAGCACAGCTGACTGGGAGAAGACTCGGAGGGCAGAGTTCTGGACCAGTAAGTATAACAAACATACCTCGGGTTAAAAAAAACAGTGATGTCACAGGAAAGCTGTGACCTGATTGGCTGGTAGGGAATTTTTTTTAACTGAATTTGAAAATAAAGCATTGATAAAAATTGATTAAAACCCTAATTAACTAATTAATAAGTAGAGTAACTAAACCAGAGCGAGGAGATTACTGTATTTAGTTAGCATTTAATATTTATTGTAGGAATCTAGCACGAGGGACCAGATAGTTATAACAATTTAGTAAGGATTTAATAAGTATTTATTTATCTTACATTAATTTATTAATTAGTGGTAGAAATGTCAGTTAGAGGGGTCAAGTGCTTCACCTGTGAGATGCGGGAGGTCCGTGATGCTTCCAGCGTTCCGGATGACTACATCTGCAGGAAGTGTACCCAGTTGCAGCTCCTCACAGACCGCATGGATCGGTTGGAGCGGCAACTGGATGCACTTAGGAGCGTGCAGGTGGCAGACAGTGTCATAGACAGGAGTTTTCGAGAAGTGGTTACACACAAGGTGCAGGCAGATAGATGGGTGACCGCTAGAAGGGGCAGGCAGTCAGTGCAGGAATCCCCTGTGGCTATCCCCCTCTCTAACAAGTATACAGTTTTGGATACTGTTGGGGGGGATGGCCTATCAGGGGAAAACAACAGCAGCAGCCAGAGCAGTGGCACCATGGCTGGCACTGTTGTTCAGCAGGGAGGGACAAAGCGCACAAGAGCAATAGTTATAGGGGACTCTATAGTCAGGGGCACAGATAGGCGCTTCTGTGGACGTGAAAGAGACTCCAGGATGGTATGTTGCCTCCCTGGTGCCAGGGTCAAGGATGTCTCTGAACGGACAGGGGGCATTCTGAAGGGGGAGGGTGAACAGCCAGAGGTTGTGGTACACATCGGTACCAATGACATAGGCAGGAAGAGTGACGAGGTCCTGCAGGGGGAGTTTAGGGAGTTAGGTAGAAAGTTAAAAGACAGGACCTCTAGGGTTGTAATCTCGGGATTACTCCCTGTGCCACGTGCCAGTGAGGCTAGAAATAGGAAGATAGTGCAGCTAAACACGTGGCTGAACAGCTGGTGTAGAAGGGAGGATTTCAGATATCTGGACCATTGGGATCTCTTCAGGGACAGATGGGACCTGTACAAGAAGGACGGGTTGCATCTAAACTGGAGGGGCACAAATATCCTGGCTGCAAGGTTTGCTAGCGTCACTCGGGAGGGTTTAAACTAGTGTGGCAGGCGGGTGGGAACCAGAGCAGTAGGACAGCAAGTGAAATAAATGAGGGGGAACTAGTAAATAAGGCCAGTAAGACTAAGAGGAAACTGATGGACTGGTGGTCTGAAGTGCATTTGTTTCAATGCGAGAAGTATAACCGGTAAGGCAGATGAACTTAGAGCTTGGATTAGTACTTGGAACTATGATGTTGTTGCCATTACAGAGACTTGGTTGAGGGAAGGACAGGATTGGCAGCTAAATGTTCCAGGATTTAGAAGCTTCAGGCGGGATAGAGGGGGATGTAAAAGGGGTGGGGGAGTTGCATTACTTGTTACGGAAAATATCACAGCTGGACTGCGGGAAGACACCTCAGAGGGGTCGTACAGCGAGGCAATATGGGTGGAGCTCAGGAATAGGAAGGGTGCAGTCACGATGTTGGGGGTTTTCTACAGGCCTCCCAACAGCCAGAGGGAGGTAGAGGAGCAGATATGTAGACAGATTTTGGAAAGATGTAAAGGTAACAGGGTTGTAGTGGTGGGTGATTTTAACTTCCCCTATATTGACTGGGACTCACTTAGTGCTCGGGGCTTAGATGGGGCAGAATTTGTAAGGAGCATCCAGGAAGGCTTCTTGAAACAGTATGTAGATAGTCCAACTAGGGCTGGGGCCGTACTGGACCTGGTATTGGGGAATGAGCCGGGCCAGGTGGTCGAAGTTTCAGTAGGGGAGCATTTCGGGAACAGTGACCATAATTCCATAAGTTTTAAGGTACTTGTGGATAAGGATAAGAGTAGTCCTCGGGTGAAGGTGCTAAATTGGGGGAAGGCTAATTATAACAGTATTAGGCAGGAACTGAAGAATTTAGATTGAGGGCGGCTGTTTGAAGGTAAATCAACATCTGACGTGGGAGTATTTCTAATGTCAGTTGATTAGAATCCAGGACCAGCATGTTCCTGTGAGGAAGAAGGATAAGTTTGGCAAGTTTCGGGAACCTTGGATAACGAGGGATATTGTGAGCCTAGTCAAAAAGAAAAAGGAAGTATTTGTAAGGGCTGGAAGGCTAGGAACAGACGAATCCCTTGAGGAATATAAAGACAGTAGAAAGGAACTTGAGCAAGGAGTCAGGAGGGCTAAAAGGGGTCATCTATAAAGAGCAAGAGGGTATCTAGGGAAAGGGTTGGCCCGCTCAAGGACAGAGAAGGGAATCTATGTGTGGAGCCAGAGGAAATGGGCGAGGTACTAAATGAGTACTTTGCATCAGTATTCACCAAAGAGAAGGACTTGGTGGATGATGAGCCTAGGGAAGGGAGTGCAGATAGTCTCAGTCATCTCATTATCAAAAAGGAGGAGGTGTTGGGTGTCTTGCAAAGCATTAAGGTAGATAAGTCCCCAGGGCCTGATGGGATTTACCCCAGAATACTAAGGGAGGCAAGGGAAGAAATTGCTGGGGCCTTGACAGAAATCTTTGCATTCTCATTGGCTACAGGTGAGGTCCCAGAGGACTGGAGAATAGTCAATGTTGTTCCTTTGTTTAAGAAGGGTAGCAAGGATAATCCAGGAAATTATAGGCCGGTGAGCCTTACGTCAGTGGTAGGGAAATTATTAGAGAGGATTCTTCAGGACAAGATTTACTCCCATTTGGAAACAAACAAACTTATTAGCGAGAGGCAGCATGGTTTTGTGAAGGGGAGATCGTGTCTCACTACTTTGATTGAGTTTTTTGAGGAAGTAACAAAAATGATTGATGAAGGAAGGACAGTGGATGTTATCTGTATGGACTTCAGTAAAGCCTTTGACAAGGTCCCTCATGGCAGACTGGTACAAAAGGTGAAGTCACACAGGATCAGAGGTGAGCTGGCAAGATGGATACAGAACTGGCTCTGTCATAGAAGACAGAGAGGGTAGCAGTGGAAGGGTGCTTTTCTGAATGGAGGGATGTGACTAGTGGTGTTCCGCAGGGATCAGTGCTGGGACCTTTGCTCTTTGTAGTATATATAAATGATTTGGAGGAAAATGTAGCTGGTCTGATTAGTAAGTTTGCGGACGACGCAAAGGTTGGTGGAGTTGCGGACAGTGATGAAGATTGTTAGAGGACACAGCAGGATTTAGATCGGTTGGAGACTTGGGCGGAGAAATGACAGATGGAGTTTAATCCGGACAAACGTGAGGTAATGCATTTTGGAAGGTCTAATACAGGTGGGACGTATACAGTAAATGGCAGAACCCTTAGGAGTATTGACAGGCAGAGAGATCTGGGCGTACAGGTTCACAGATCACTGAAAGTGGCAACGCAGGTGGATAAGGTAGTCAAGAAGGCATACGGCATGCTTGCCTTCATTGGTCGGGGCATAGAGTATAAAAATTGGCAAGTCATGCTGCAGCTGTACAGAACTTTAGTTAGGCCACACTTGGAATATTGCGTACAATTCTGGTCGCCACACTACCAGAAGGATGTGGAGGCTTTGGAGAGGGTTTGAAGAGGTTTATCAGGATGTTGCCAGGCCTGGAGGGTATTAGCTATGAGGAGAGGTTGGATAAACTCGGATTATTTTCACTGGAACGGCGGAGGTGGAGGGGGTGACATGATAGAGGTTTACAAAGTTATGAGCGGCATGGACAGAGTGGACAGTCAGAAGCTTTTTCCCAGGGTGGAAGAGTCAGTTACTAGGGGACATAGGTTTAAGGTGAGAGGGGCAAAGATTTTAGAGGGGATGTGCGAGGCAAGTTCTTTACACAGAGGGCGGTGAGTGCCTGGAACTTGTTGCCGGGGGAGGTGGTGGAAGCAGGTACCATAGAGACATCTAAGAGGCATCTTGACAAATACATGAATAGGATGGGAATAGAGGGTTACGGACCCCAGAAGTGCTGAAGGTTTTAGTTTAGGCAGGCATCAAGATCGGCACAGGCTTGGAGGGCCAAATGGCCTGTTCCTGTGCTGTACTGTTCTTCTTTTGTTTGTAAGAACATGGTAGATGGAGCATAATGTGGGGAAGTGTGAAATTATCCACTTTGGAAGGGAAAACAGAAAAGCAGAATATTTTTTCAATTGTGAGAAACTGGGTAATGATGGTATTCAGAGGGATCTGAATGTCCTTGTAAATGAATCACAAAGTTAGCATTGTTGTGGGTGCTTTCATTTTTTTGGTAAATTTTGTCGATTTGTGTTTCAAAACTGAAAAGATTCCATATATGCTGGGTGTGTTTTTTTTTAAGAGAGGTCAGTAGAAGGTTTTTGACCTGAGCTTGAAAACAAACAGTTACTGGAGGGCACCTGTCTTCAGATAATTACCCAGCAGGGGTTGTTTTTGACTTGGGGGGAAGATGTTTACAGAGAAGTGACCGGTCAAGATTTATAAAAGGTCAGGAGGCTTGTCTCTTGTGACATTGTTTATGGTTTCGCTTTGGACAGTGAGTTGGGGATGAACAGTGCTTTTGAAAAGACAGTTGGAGAAAACTTGCCAAGAAGAATAAACCACCCCAACTCAGTCTGTTCCAGCAGTTTGGAAAAGCCTGCCAATTTTCAGTTTCTCGAGAAGCTGAGAAACAAGTGTAAGAAGCAGACTAAACTGTTGCTGCGTTTCTCCTGTAAGGTCTGTGTCTGAAATCTCTGCTGCTGCTGCATTTCCTTGAAGCTAACCCAAACTGATCTTCAACGTTGCCTGAAAAGTACTGTTCTAGGAAGATCCCAGGTACAGCCACCTTTATGCATTTGGGACGCCAAACCAAAACAAAGGACATCTTTCCGTACCTTCTCTTTCTTCTTCTAGAATTGCAAGTATTTCACCTGTGGTTTTTTTGTCTTTTTTTTGTAATAGAGCTCTAAAACACAAATCCCTTTATTTTTCCGGTTAACTGGTATATGTGTGTGTGTGTGAGGGGCTCAGGAAAAAAGGGAACTTTTATATTTTGATCTGTGTGTTTATGCTTTGCTTCATTACTGGTTACGACTTTTTTTTATAATAAATGGATAATTTTGTTGTTAAAGAAACCTGGTTGGTGTGTTTTAAGGGATAAAAATAGAGTCTTTGACTGTATTGGTAAGTGGGAAAACATTTAAATATATTTTGTAACCTGTGGAGAAGTGGAATTAGAATGAAGAGTGCACTCCTCGCACCTTGGTCATAACAACATGCAGGTACTGCAAGCAATTCAGAAACAAATGGTATGTCAGCCTTTATTAGAAAACAGTCGGAGTATTGGAGTACAGTTCTGGTCTCCTTACTTAAGGAAGGATAAACTTGCCTTGGAGGGAGTGCAATGAAGATTCACTGGATTGGTCCCTGGGATGAGAGGATTGTCCTAATAGAAGAGATTGACTAGACTAGGCCTATAATTCCTAGAGTTTAGAAGGATGAGAGGTGATCTCATTGAAACATATAAAATACTTAAAGGGGTTGATAGAGTAGATGCTAGTAGGATGTTTCACCTGGCTGGGGAGTCTAGAACATGGGGTCACAGTCTCAGAATAAAGGTTTGGCCATTTAGGACTGAGATGAAGAGAAATTTCTTGCCTCAAAGGATTATGAATCTTTGGAATTCTCTACTCCAGAGGGCTGTAGATGCTCCGTAGTTGAGCATATTCTAGACAGAGGTTGACAGATTTTTGGGTACTGGGGGAATTGAGGGATATGGGGATAGCAGGAAGGTAGAGTTGAGGTAGCAGATCAGCCATAATCTTTTTGAATGGTGGAGCAGGCATGAAGGACCAATTGGCATACTGCTACTATTTCTTATGTTCTCCTGAAGTCTGTTACTATCCTCCTCATTGTTCACTACATTTCCAAGTTCTGTGTTATCTGTAAACTTTGAAATTATGCTCTGTATACCCAAGTCTAGGTCATTAATATATATCAGAAAAAGCAGTGGCTCAGAAGAGGGAAGGGTTGGGGAGTAGGAGTTAGGATGTTGTAACTGGGATCCCGTCAAGGACCCTCCTTCTGATTGGGTTGAGGGGTGGAGTGTAACTGACCATCTTGGGGACCCTTCCTGTAACAGGGGTGTGGGGTATAACTTAAAAGGCCTGCTCAAGTCAGGGGAAAAAAACCTGACCCGAACCGACAGGGCCACATCGGACCCGAGCCCGACCCTGCCCGAGTCCCTCCATTTTTTTCCCACACCCGATCCGAGTCTGACCCGACTGAGCCCAACCTGACCACTGGAATGTTCACTTTTACCTACCTTCCCATTTCGAATCTGCAGGAAGCTGCAGCATGAGCGTGATGACGTCATAGAGACGCTCACTGCACAGACTCAGAGTTTCCCTCCTTGATGTCCCGGACTCCTAGCTCAGGTAGGCTTTTTAACTTTTAACACTCAACAGCAGAGCAAAATGCAGTACTTAGTGTGTCCAGGCCAGACCCGGAAGAGCAACCCGACCTGACACGTTGTCAGGTCGTGTCGAGTTTGTGTTGGGTAGCAGGCCTTTAGTGTAACTGTCATCTTCTCGGGAACACTCCCTCTGACTGGAGTTGGGGTTGTAACTGATCCTCTCTGGGAGCTTTTGCCAATGAATTGAGGCACTTTCTGATGTGATGTGTTCTGTTTACTGGTCGCCCGTCTAGGACTTTATGAACATGGTATCTGAAAAGACGAAGTTTAAGGTGGCTATCGAGACTGCATGGAAAATCTATGACACCCTGTTGTGTGAGGTGAGTACCACGCGCATGTGAGGGTGGGTTGGTGACCCCCTAGGGGTTTTTGCTACCTTTTCTATCATCAGCCTGTAGTGGAAAGCTGCATGTGCAACTATACGACATGCTACATTCAATAAAGTTGGCGCTGGTGTACTGTTGGTTATTTCAACAACAACACAGACACATTTTGTTGCTAAGCGCTGTCAAAACTGCACTTTGCTTGTTGCTGCAGGGTTGTTTACCTGAGCATACACTGATTTTGCTGTTCTCAACGACCTTGAACTCAGCAGTCAGCCAGGTGGCATTGTCCTGATTCGCCAACTCAGACAACACCTTTGACAACTGTTTGCATAATAAAAAAGACTTGCATTTATATTGCACCTTTCACGACCACCAGATGTCTCAAAGCACAGCCAATGAAATACTTTTTGAAGTGTAGTCATTGTTGTAATGTAGGAAAGGCTGGCAGCTGCTATGTGCACAGCAAGATCCCACAAACAGCATTGTGATAATGACCAGAAAATCTGATTGAGATATTTTGTGATGTTTGTGGGTTAAATATTGGTCAGGACACAGGGAATAAGTCTCCAACTCTTCTTTGAAACAATACTGTGGGATCTTTTACATCCACCCGAGCAAGCAGATAGAGCGTCAGTTTAACATTTCATCTGAAAGACAACAGCTCTCACAGTGCAGCACTGGAGTGTCAGCCTTGATTTTTATGCTCAAGCTGATATCCTGTAACAAATTTCACACTACCAGACTTCGAGATGAGACACTGTTATGCACAGTTATGTCAGCCATCTGGGACATCTCAACTTCCTCTTCAACATACAATTACATTTAATTTCTCTCACTCACTCACTCTCCCCCTCTCTCCCTCTGCCCCACTCTTTTTTTTTTTCTCCCCTCCTCCTGTCCCCCCTCCCATTTCTCTGCCCTTTTCCCCCATTCCCCCCTCTGCACCCCACATTCCTCAATCTTTTCCCCCCCCTGTCTCCCCTCTCCTCATTATTTTGTTCACCCAAGTACTACTAAAGCTAACCTCTCGCCCTTCAACATCTCATGTATTTCCATTCTTTCACGACTTTCTGAAGGAATGGAAGCTGCTGTTAACTCGCCAATCACCTATCACTGAAATTTGGTCCAACCTCTGATTTGCAGAATGGGTTTCAACGTGGTCATTCCCCAAGTTACCCACCTCTGGAACTGCCCTTCAGCAAGTTAACTCGTACTTTTATCTTACCTTGGCAGAAAATTCATAATTTCTCGCTGCCTTCCTGGGCAACACCAGAAGTGTTTGCTCGTCTGGGAGAACTGAACGACTTTGGCATGGAAATCCTCTTCCGAATTCATAAAACGACTGAGAAATCGCAGCTCCAAGGTGGTGAGTGAGGGCCGAGGGTATGACTTGGGAATTGCAGAGGAACAAAGGAAGGGAGAGACAGAAGCAGCAAGGTGTACGCTTGGTGTCAAACTCCAGAAAGCTTTTTATGGAAAGATGATGCTGGAGTCTATAATTACTCAGTTTCACATTTATTGTGCAAAGTTAAAAGATTACAAACATGTAGCTCCTCACTCAAAATCCTCCCCAGTCCCAGTGAGTGACTCCTTTTAAATGCTCAACTAAAACCCCAATTAACTCCCTTCACCTGCATATAATCACACAATTAACAGATTCCCTTCTTTCTTTTACAATACAACTTAGATTAACATGCTCAAAGAATATTTCAAAATAAATCAAAATTAAATTCCATATTGGGCACAAAGTTTTTACATTGTGAGATCCCCTTCATCCAGCACCTCCAACTTTGCACTCGCATTTCTTTTTGTGAAACTATCGGATAGCTTTCTTTTCTCTCCGGCATTTGTTTCAATCCAGCAAAGTCAATACATAGTTTTTTCTCACTTGCACTTTTTGTAGAGTGTACATTGTCCCACAAAGAACGATTATCCACATAACATTCAATGGATATCCTATCTTCAGTATGTACCTTGTTCAGAATTTCATCCAAAATATTTGGCAAATAGAATCGTATATCCACTGCCTGTACAAGGTCCAGTGTTTCTGCAGCTAAAGTGCTTTTAACAACCCATTTTATTTTCTTTGCCTCCAAAGCTAAAGGACAACATTTCCCATTTTCATCCATCAGAAATATTATGAAGCCAGCTGCACTCAAATACCCATCAACAAGATTAGCATGTGACGCATCAGTAAAAATTATTAGCTTCATGTTCTTTGAGTCACCTAAGGATGGGAACTTCAGTACACATTTCTCCAGATTTAGTTTTTTCAACGTTCTATTTGTCCTTAAAACATTCTCAACTTTTGGATGTTTCAACATCGTGCTTAACTCCAGCACATCAAAACTAATATCAGGCCTAGTCTGAGTGCACAACCAGTTTAATTGACCCATCAGGCTTCGTAATTGCTCTATCTCTGCTAGATAGATAATATTTCTGTGATGACATTACACGATTAACCAGGATGGGAGTAAAGCTCTCTAAGTAGGATTGTTGATTCAAACCTATTCCAGACTTAGGCTGCTTAATATCTAAACCAATATATGTAAAGGCCCCACAAGCCTGACTCCCAATCTTAAATTCTGCCCTAATCTTATTAATAACATATTTCTCAAAATCTGCAGTACCACCCCATAAGAAATCATCAACATGCATCATGAAGATGCCTGAAAGTTTCTCTGTGTATGATATCAATGAAACATTGCAGGATCTGCTTTTAGTTGAACACAACCAATTTTCAACAAAACAGATCTCACTGAGAAGTATCACACCCTGGGTGCATCATTAAGGCCATAGACACATTTGTTTAGCTTCCATAATTTTCCTTTTGTATCTGCTACCTCTTGAGAAAAGGCCTTTGGATCCTCTCTGAAAAGTATCACCTTTCAGAAATGCAGCTTTTATGTCAATGGATCTACATTCCCATGAATATGTGGCCAAAAGAGCCAAAAAGATTTTCAAGATTACTTTTCCAGCTGTGGGAGAGTCCACTCCAACATCGGTATCCACCAGTTGCTCTTCAAAACCCCTTGCAACTAACCTCACTTTAGCCTTATAAGTTCCATCAGGGAGGACTTTCTCAGTACAAATCCATCGATGTGATAAGGCTGGCTGACCCCCATCTGGTACCTCAGAATGGACTCCAAACTCTCTCCAACTCTCTAATTTCTTATGTTTTGCTTCTCTTATTAGTTTATCCTCTAGTTTTCTGGCAGCCATTAAAACTTCACGATTATGAGGACTTCTGCTTCTAGTTCTATTCCAAGACTGCACTCTAGTCTTCGTTTCATTGTGTAATCTGTTCATATGATGGCCTGTATTAGCACTTTGATATCTTCTGGAACTACTGCTAGAAGATCTCCCTTGCACTTTATCGGAGGCTCTTTCTCCAGTACGTGAACGCTTCCTTGTGCAAGAGTCACTCGGGTGACATATATTCCAGAGGGGTCTGATAAATGGAGGGATGCGACAATAGACCCACTATCAAAACTTGTACTGGCCTTTCTTACCCTCCACTCTTGCATCCCATTCTGCCAGTCCACGGCTCTGGCTTCTTGGCCATCATCTTGAACATTTAACCAATATTTAAACTTGCCTGTAGATTTTCCTGCATGCCATACAATTGTCGCATCCCTCCATTTATCAGACCCCTCTGGAATATATGTCACCTGAGTACCTACTCAAGGCAATTGGCCTTTGGATGCAATAGCTCTATCCTGAGCATCATAATCTGTTAAATTACTATCTAACTCTTGATCTACCTGTGCCTCAGGACCTTCATCACAAAACACACAAGTGTTTGAGGTACAAGGTGACTCGTCTCCCTCTACCAGCTGCTCAGATTCCGAGATTTTGTAATCAGCCCCGATTAATCGTCATGAACCTTAACAGTCTATTTCCATGCTTGACAACCACTGTTTTACCAGCCCGACTGATTACCTTACCAGGGCCCTTCCATTCCCTATGGTCCTCTCTCTTATAATAGACCAAATCCCCTGAACTTAACTCCACCTCAGATGGCCTTATACGATGTTTCGGAGCTCTGCATATTTTCTCAGAGACCTCAGCCTTAATGAAAGCCCATCTCCCTGCATGTAAAGCATTCAAATGCGTAGAAAAAAAATGGAACTAGTTGTAGTAACTTCTAGAGCAGGAGGACTGTCGCACAATGTAGAAAGCGATTTGGGATTCTGCTCATAGACCAATTGATAAATCCTCCAACTATCTGAAGCGAATTCTTTGCATGAAGCGCCCATACCTGAGGAGTTGTCAACTTGCAGTTTGGCTGGTCAGCTAAGATTTTATGCAGCATTTCATCAACCACTGCGTGATTCCTTTCACAAAGCCCATTGCTGAAAGGACTTTCAGCTGCAGTATTCATAACCATAATGTTCATGTTTTCACACATATCCCTGAACTCGTCATTGGCAAATGCCCCTCCATTATCAGTCAGAAAGTTAGCTGGTGCCCCAATCCCTATCCCTTTCTCCATAATTGTATCTATAACCACCCTTTTGTCCTTACTATTTATTATTGTAGCTAAACTAAATCATGTTGCTAGGTCTATAAAATGAAGAATGAAAATATTCTTGTTTTTGTCCCATACTTTAAATCCATGGCAACTACCTCGTTAAAGTCACATGCCTGTGGAAGGCTTACAATAGGATGTGATGATGTCCTTCGATACTTTTTACAAATCTCACACTTTTCGCTAATCTCTTCTATTATCCTCGTATAATTTTCATCAATCACACCTGCATCTTTTAGTAGGGTTTTTAATCTGACAAGAAGGGTGAGCAAATTGTCTGTGCAACTTTATGACAATTTGTCTTTTTATCTCTCTGATTCGTAACACCTGATGCCATCAACACTTCTCTAATGCTCGGACTAGAAATATCAGGTTTTGTTAAGGGGCTACAATAATGCCCCGACTGGGTAAATTGCAAATACACTGGCTTCCCAAAAACAATTGCTCTATCATGCTCCATATCAAGTTTCATCTGTGCCTTTTTCATTGAAGGTTCACTCAAGAGTAAAGGTATCTCACTGGAGACCACATTGGTACTGATAAAGTGGCTTACCCCAGCTATTTTACATGGGATTACTACTCTCTTCAGTGACTTCAATGTGTTGTCATCACCAAACCTAAAGCTGGTAGTACTTTTATACTCCTTAACCTTGTGTCAATCCTCACTACTGAGTGGTTCCAGTGTTATCTGGATTCAATCAGTTCCACATTCTGTTGACATACAAGCACTATCCAATACAGCACAGTTGAACAAAACCACAACTAACACATTCATCACAGGACTAAAACTCCTTGTGACGAGTACAATTCATTCAGATTCATCAGTATCTGCCTCTTCTGCCTCAGTATTTTCTGTATCATGTGTTATTTCAAAGACTCTGCCCCTCCACTAAGGGCAGCTCATTGCATAATGATACTTTGAGTCACACCTGAAGCACCTATTAACTGTTCCTTGGGTATTCCTGGGATTCATTCGTCTTTGATTGCTGTTCCAACCCTGTCTTCCATTGTAATATTCAGACCTGCTAAAGGTGCTTTCATCCTCATTCCTCCTGTCTTTTACTCTTCCATTGTACTTAAGGCCTGCTTCCAGTACCAGGATTACTTCTAAATTTTGTAAACATTGAGTCCTCCATTCTTTGTGTCACCGCAGAGTACCCTGCTTGTTTAGTTTTTAGTTTTAGAGATACAGCTTTGAAACAGGCCCTTCGGCCCACCGAGTCTGTGCCGGCCATCAACCACCCATTTATACTAATCCTACACTAATTCCATATTCCTACCACAACCCCACCTGTCCCTATATTTTCCTACCACCTACCTATACTAGGAGCAATTGCTAATGGCCAATTTACCTATCAACCTGCAAGTCTTTGGCATGTGGGAGGAAACCGGAGCACCCGGAGGAAATGCACGCAGACACAGGGAGAACTTGCAAACTCCACACAGGCAGTACCCAGAATTGAACCCGGGTCGCGGTGCTAACCACTGCGCCACTGTGTTCACCAGGACTGCGGGAAATGACTGTTACCCCAGGAATTTTTTTTTTTTAAGGCCGCAGACATTTGGTCCAACAGAGGGAGTCTTTGTCCAAGAACTGAACCCCAGTTAGAACCAGGAGCCTGTCCAAATGCAACACCCCAGCACAATCCAGCAATTTAAAAGCTAGCACTGAACTCGGGATCTCCAGATTGAATTTCCTCAATCTTTTTTATACAGTCTGTTAAAGTCCGTGATATAGTCCTCGATTGAGCAACCATCTGTTTTCCGAAATTTATCAAAGTCTGACCATGCCTCATAAGCATTCAATAGGTCATCTTTCTTGTAAATTTTCATCCAAGAATTCTAATAGAAGATCCAACTCTTCATCAATATCCAACTGGCGAGCATCCAGATCACAAAACACTTTACTTCTGATTTTACTTTTGGTAGGAAGTGACAATGCCAAAGCCATACCTTGCTTGCTTTTTGGTAGAAATATAAACCATGTCCGCATATCCACTTCATTCTTCCACTGGTCATATGGTTCAGACTTCGAAAACACCGGAAGGTAATCAGCGGTGTTTAAAAAGAGCAGTAACAGCATGCTTGAGTTTTGAAAAAAAAAAGCCAAAAGTGACATCACAGGAGAGCTGCAAGGTGATTGGTTGGTGAGTCACAGCTGTTTGGGAATAGCTTTAAATAGCTGGGTAAATATCTCGGGTAAGAAAAAAAAATAAGGGAACGTTTTTTTTGTTGGAAAAGAAACCTCTGGTGATGATAAGGTGAATACTATTGAAGTGTTTTTTTTAATTCAGTGTAGCTTATTAAGGACTTTAGATTGGAGTGGGTAGAACAAGGCTCCTAGCGTAATTAGTATTTTTTTAAAGGGAGTAACTAAATTAATTTAAAGGTAAGTTATGACAGGAGAGCTCAGCCCTGTGATATGCTCCTCCTGCGCTATGTGGGAAATCAGGGATGCTTCCAGTGTCCCTGGTGACCATGTGTGCGGGAAGTATATCCAGCTGCAGCTACTGACTACCTGCATTGCGGAGCTGGAGCTGTGGGTGGATTCACTGTGGAGCATCCACAATGCTGAGGATGTCAAGGATAGCACGTTTAGTGAGGTGGTCACACCGCAGGTAATGGCTGCACAGGCAGAAAAGAGATGGGTGACCACCAGACGTAGTAGTAGGCGCAGGCAGGTAGTGCAGGAGTCCCCTGTGGCCACCCCCCTCTCAAACAGATATACTGCTTTGGATACTGTTGGGGGATGACCTTCCAGGGGAAAGCAGCAACAGACAGGTCCATGGCACCAGGGAGGGCTCTGCTGCACAGCAGGGGAGGAAAAGGGGTGGAAGAGCTATAGTGACAGAGGATTCTATCGCAAGGAGTGCAGATAGGCGTTTCTGTGGCCGCAAACGATACTCTAGGATGGTATGTTGCCTTCCTGGTGCTAGGGTCAAGGATGTCTCTGAGCGATTGCAGGACATTCTGAAAGGGGAGGGTGGGTAGCCAGAGGTCGTGGTCCATATTGGTACTAACGACATAGGCAGGAAGAGAGATGAGGTCCTGCAAAGTGAATATAGGGAGTTAGGCAGAAGGTTAAAAAGCAGGACCTCTAGGGTTTGAATCTCTGGATTACTCCCTGTGCCACGTGCTAGTGAGGGTAGGAATAGGAGGATTAGGCAAATGAATGCGTGGCTGAAGAGCTGGGAGGGCTTCAGCTACTTGGATTATTAGGATCTCCTCTGGTGTAGAGGTGACCTGTACAAGAAGGATGGGTTGCATCTGAACTGGAAGGGGACCAATATCTTTGCGGGGAGGTTTGCTAGTACTACTCGGGAGGGTTTAAACTCGTCTGACAGCGGGGTGGCACCCAAAGTAGTAGTCTCTCAGATGAGATAGTTGAGACAAATGTAGAGGTAAAAGCAAGCAAGTCCAGTCGGCAGGCTGGGCAGGGGCAGGACAGGGAGCGTGGAAGGTCTGGTAGGCTAAACTGCATTTACTTTAATGCAAGGAGCCTTCCAGGTAAGGCAGATGAACTCAGAGCATGGATCGATACATGGGATTGTGATGATATTGCTATTACGGAAACATGGTTGAGGGATGGGCAGGTCTGGCAATTCAATGTTCTGAGGCACCGATGCTTCTGGCGTGACAGAGGTGGAGGTAAGAGAGGAGGGGGAGTTGCAGTATTGATTAGGGAGGACATCACGGCAGTACTTAGAGAGGATATCCCGGGGGGAACATCCAGCGAGGCCATATGGGTAGAACTTAGAAATAAGAAAGGGGTGATCACTTTGATGGGATTATACTATAGGCCCCCCAATAGTCAGAGGGAATTGGAGGAGCATATATGTAGGGAAATCACAGATAGGTGTAGGAATTATAGGGTTGTAATAGTAGGTGATTTTAACTTCCCCAATATTAACTGGGACTGCCTTAGTGCTAAGGGATCAGATGGGGAAGAATTTCAGTGTGTCCAGGATAGTTTTCTGAAGCAGTATGTGGATGGCCCTACTAGAGAAGGGGCTACACACGATCTCCTCTTAGGAAATGAGGATGGGAAGGTGGTTGATGTGTCAGTGGGGGAGCACTTTGGGACCAGTGACCATAACTCTATTAGCTTCAAGATAGTTATGGAAAAGGATAGGACTGGTCCTCAGGTTGAAATCCTAAATTGGGTGAAGGCTAATTTCGATGGCATCAGACAGAAACTCTCAAAACTTGAATGGGAGAGGCTGTTTACAGGTAAAGGGACGTCTGGCAAGTGGGAGGCTTTTTTAAAAGTGAGATAGGAAGAGTTCAGGGCCGGCATGTTCCTGTTAGATGGAAGGACAAGGCTGGCAGGTTTAGGGAACCTTGGGTGACGAGGGATATTGAGGGTCTGGTCAGGACAAAGAAGGAGGCATATGTCAGGTATAGGCAGCTGGGATCAAGCGAGTCCCTTGAGGAGTATAGAGGATTCAGGAGTACACTTAAGGAAATTAGGAGGGTGAAAAGGGGCCATGAGATTTCCCTGGCAGGTAAGATAAAGGAGAATCCTAAGAGTATCTATCAGTATATTAAGAGTAAAAGGGTAGCTAGGGAGAGAGTAGATCCCCTTAAGGATCAGTGTGGTAACCTCTGTGTGGAGCCACGGGAAATGGGCGAGGTCTCAAATGAATACCTCTCGTCAGTATTTACTGTGGAGAAGGTCGTGGAAGCTAGTGAGTTCAAGGGAGGGAACAGCGATATCCTAGAGCATATCAACATTACAAAGGAGGAGGTGTTGGAGGTTTTGAAGCGAATTAAGGTGGATAAATCCCCAGGGCCTGACCAGATATATCCTAGTATGCTATGGGAAGCAAGGGAGGAGATTTCTGGGGCCCTGGCAGAGATTTTTGTATCATCGTTAGCCACGGGTGAAGTACCGGAAGACTGGAGGATAGCTAATGTTGTGCCTTTATTTAAGAAGGGCAGCAGGGATAAGCCAGGGAACTACAGGCCAGTGAGCCTTACATCAGTGGTGGGAAAGTTATTGGAAGGGATTCCGAGAGACAGGATTTATATGCATTTGGAAAGGCATGGTCTGATTAGAGATAGTCAGCACGGCTTTGTGCGTGGGAAATCATGTCTCACGAATTTGAGTTTTTTAAGGAGGTGACCATGAGGATTGATGAGGGCAGGGCGATGGATGTTGTCTACATGGACTTTAGCAAGGCCTTTGACAAGGTCCCGCATGGTAGGCTGGTCCGGAAGGTTTGAACACATGGGATCCAGGGTGAGCTAGCCAATTGGATACGAAATTGGCTTGGTGATGGGAGGCAGAGGGTGGTAGTGGAGGGTTGTTTATCGGATTGGAGGCCGGTGACCAGTGGTGTGCCGCAGGGATCGGTGCTGGGCCCTCTGTTGTTTGTCATATATATCAATGACTTGGATGTGAATGCAGGGGGCATGATTAGTAAGTTTGCAGATGACACCAAAATTGGTGGTATAGTGGACAGTGAAGAAGGTTGTCTAAGGTTACAACAGGATATAGATTAACTGGGAAAATGGGCAAGGGATTGGCAAATGGAATTTAACGCAGACAAGTGCGAAGTGATGCATTTTGGGAAGTTAAACCAGGGCAGGACATATATATACACACAGTGAATGACTTGACCCTGGGTAGTGTTGTTGAGCAGAGAGACCTTGGGGTGCAAGTACATAGTTCCCTGAAAGTGGCAACACAGGTAGACAGGGTGGTGGAGAAGGCGTATGGCATGCTTGCCTTCATCGGCCGAGGCATTGAGTACAAGAGTTGGGACGTCATGTTACTGTTGTACGTAACGTTGGTTAGGCCGCATTTGGAGTACTGTGTGCAGTTCTGGTTGCCGCATTACAGGAAAGATGTGATTAAGCTAGAGAGGGTGCAGAAAAGATTCACAAGGAGGTTTGGAGGGCTTGAGTTATAAAGAGAGATTGGATAGGCTGGGTCTGTTTTCCCTGGAGCGAAGGAGGCTGAGAGGGGACATGATAGAGGTATATAAAATTATGAGAGACATCGATAGAGTAGATAGCCAGAGTCTGTTTCCCATGGTAAGGGTGACTAAAACTAGAGGGCATAGATTTAAGGTGAGAGGGAGGAGGTTTACAGGGGATCAATGGGGTAAATTTTTCACACAAAGAATAGTGGGTATCTGGAATGAGCTGCCAGAGGAGGTGGTGGAGGCAGGAACAGTCATGACATTTAAGAGGCATCTGGACAGGTACTTGAATGAGCAAGGCAGAGAGGGATATGGAATTAATGCAGGCAGGAGGGATTAGTATAGATAGGCATTATGGTCGGCATGGACGCGGTGGGCCGAAGGCCCTGTTACTATGCTGTACGACTCTATGACTCTATACCCTGACAATTTGCACTTGCTTTCTGCCATATTTTTCACAATGAGCCATGAGACTTTAGTTTTCTATCCCCCCAAAAAATTTCTATTTTCCAACCTTCAACTTTAGGCAACCATCCTCTGCTACCATGTCAAACTCCAGAACGCTTGTTATGGAAGGATAAGGTTGGAGCCTATATTTACTCAGTTTCACATTTAAAAGGTTTACAAACATGTCTGTCCTCACTCAAAACCCTCTCCCTCCCAGTGAGTGTCTCCTTTTGAGTGCTCAACTAAAACCCCATTAACTCCCTTCACCTGCACATAATCACACAATTAACACTTGGTACTGCCCTGCTCCAGGATTGTGACTGCCACCTGTCATCCCAGCCAAGTTAGCAGCCAGGCACCCTTTCTGCATTTGCATAGCAGTGAGAGGTGGCATAGAAGTGTTTGTAAGGGATTCCACATCTGGCTTCCTTTCCTACCTTTCAGGCAGCTAGAGACCGTTGCACTTGCCCCACCCCCCTCCCATCCCACAACTCCTTGCCCACCCCACCTTAAAGAGAAAATATCATATTTTGGATATTGGAATCTTCATAGAGAGGACTGAGATTGAATTGTGATTCAGTGTTGTTTAAAACCTATGCAAATGTATTTTGTTTAGAACAAATAAGGCCTCAATCCACAGGCATTGAGTAAGCTGACAAGACAAGATGGCATAGGGTGGGAGAAGGCTTGTGTGGAGCATAAACACTCTGGTACTGACCATTTGGGCCAAGTAACCTGTTTCTGTGCAGTAAATTCGATATGTGTTGAAGTCAGTTTCGGCAGGTTGTGAAATTTTCAATAATAACATTGAGATTTAGTCTCATCCTAGGTCAATTAGCCAAGCACCTTCTCATCTTGTTCCATCCCTTTCACCTTTCCTTACCTCTCCATTGTCTATGCCCCTTTCCCCGCCAATCCTCAGATTCTTTTCCCTGGAGATATTCGTTTAGTTTAGTTTAGAGATACAGCACTGAAACAGGCCCTTCGGCCCACCGATCTGTGCCGACCATCAACCACCCATTTATACTAATCCTACACTAATTCCATATTCCTACCACATCCCCACCTGTCCCTATATTTCCCTACCACCTACCTATACTAGGGGCAATTTATAATGGCCAATTAACCTATCAACCTGCAAGTCTTTGGCATGTGGGAGGAAACCGGAGCACCCTGAGGAAACCCACGCAGACACAGGGAGAACTTGCAAACTCCACACAGGCAGTACCCAGAATTGAACCCGGGTTGCTGGAGCTGTGAGGCTGCGGTGCTAACCACTGCGCCACTGTGCTGCCCCATATCTTCTCTCCTTCCTTCATCCTCGGTGATTTTCAATCTCCACCCTACGAGTTTACTTCCTGTAAGTGCCCATCCAGTTTCCTTCCAAAATCATTGATTTGTCTCTACTTCCACCAGCCTTGTAGGCAGCAAGTTCCAGGTCATTGCCACTTGCTGTGTAAAGTGTTGTTTCTTGCATTCTCCCAAAACCATTTTGCCCAAAACCTTAAATTTGTGTCTCCTAGTCCTTGTACCATCAGCTAATAGGAACAGTTTTTCTTTGTCTACCTTATCTAAACCTGTCATAACCATGTACCCCTCTATCAAATCTTCCCCAATTCTTTGATCCAAGATGATCAACCCCAACTTCTACAACCTGATCTTGCAACTAAAATCCTCCATTCCTAGAAGGGCGGCACAGTGGCGTAGTGGTTAGCACTACAGCCTCACAGCTCCAGGGACCCGGGTTCGATTCTGGGTACTGCCTGTGTGGAGTTTGCAAGTTCTCCCTGTGTCTGCGTGGGTTTTCTCCGGGTGCTCCGGTTTCCTCCCACAAGCCAAAAGACTTGCAGGTTGGTAGGTAAATTGGCCATTATAAATTGTCACTAGTATAGGTAGGTGGTAGGGAAATATAGGGACAGGTGGGGATGTTTGGTAGGAATATGGGATTAGTATAAATGGGTGGCTGATGGTCGGCACAGACTCGGTGGGCCGAAGGGCCTGTTTCAGTGCTGTATCTCTAATCTAAAAAAAAAAACCAGTCTAGTAAATCTCCTCTGTACCCTCTCAAAGACCCTCACATCCTTCCTGGTGACCAGAACTGGATGCAATACTCTATTTGTGGCCTATCCAGAGCTTTATAAAGATTCAGCGTAACTTCCCTGCTTTTTGTACTCAATATTTCAATTATGAATCCCCAGATCCCATATGATTTGCTCGTTACTATCTCAATACGTCCTGCCATCTTCAAAGGTCGATGGACGTGAAGCCCCAGGTTCCTCTCTTCCTGCACACTCTTTAGAGGCTGTGCCATTAAGTCTATATTGCTTCTCCCTGTACCTTCTGCCAAAATGCATCACTTCACACACTCTATTAAATTCCATCTGCCACTTGTCTGCCCATTCTGATAGCCTATCTATGTCCTGTTGCAATCAATTAGCATCATCTTCATTGTTTGCCATACTTCCAAGTTTGGTATCATCGGCAAATTTGAAATTTTACTCTGTATTCCAATATCCAAATCATTTATATAAATCAAAACAAGCAGTGGTCCTCGCACTGATCCTTGGGGAATACCACTGTCTACCATCTTCCAGACTGAAAAACAGCCATTTACAAGAATCGCTGTTTTCTGTCCTTAAGCCAATTTTTTATCCAACCTAACACTGACCCTCCTATTCAATGAGCCTCAATTTTGGTAACTAGCCTTTTATGTGGTACTTTGTCAAATACTTTCTTCAAATACATATAGACAACATCCACCGCATTCCCTCCGTCAACTTTCTCTGTTACTTCATCAACAAATTCAATTGGATTAGTCAAGCACAATCTGCCTTTTACAAATTGACACCAGCTCTCCTTAATTAGCTAAAACCTCTCCAAGTGCCTATTGATTTTTTTCCCCCAGATTATTGTTTCTAAAACCTTATCCACCACTGTCTGCTTGTAGTTACTAGCACTGTCCTTGCACCTTTTAGTGAATAAATGTGTCACATTTGCCACTCTCCAATCTTCTGACACCTCCGCCGTAGCTAGGGAAGATTGGAAAATTATGGCAAGCCCTTCTGCTTTCTCCACCCCCATTTCCTTGAGCAATCTGGAATGCAAGCCATCTGGACCAGGTGACTTATCCACTCTAAGCATAGCCAGCATTTCCAGTACATCCTGCCTATCAATTTTCATCCCATCCATTACCTCTACCATCTCTGCTTCTACATATATTTTGCCAGCATCCTCCTCTTAGTGATACAAAGTACTCATTTAAGTGTTCTAGCCTTGCTCTGCACCTCTAAGTATATAAAAAGGGGAGGCAGTGGCATAGTAGTAATCTCACTGGACTAGGAATGCAGAGCCCAGGCTAATGCTCTGGGGACATGGGTTTGAATCCCACCATGGCAGATGGTGAAATTTGAATTCAATTAATAAATTTGGAATTGAAAAAGCTAGTCTAATGATGACCATGAAACCTTATCGATTGTGTAAAAACCCATCTGGTTCACTAATATCCTTTAGGGAAGGAAATCTGCCGTCCTTGCATGGTCTGGCCGACGTGACTCCAGACCCACAGCAATGTGGTTGACTCTTAAAATGCCCTCTGAAATGGCCTTGCAAGC
The DNA here is from genome assembly GCF_036365525.1 of Heterodontus francisci. Taxonomy (NCBI): domain Eukaryota; kingdom Metazoa; phylum Chordata; class Chondrichthyes; order Heterodontiformes; family Heterodontidae; genus Heterodontus; species Heterodontus francisci. Next base: position 12,407,218 of record NC_090384.1, on the reverse strand, counting down.
CACTCAGTTCAAGGGCAATTATAGATGGGCAAGAAATGCTGGTGGAACCCACATCCCACAAACGAATTTTAAAAATCATCCTCTTTGTCTCTAATAGGCCCTCCCCCTCCCTCCCCCACCTGTTACATGCTGGTAGAAGATTTTTGGGTTCCCTTTTGTGCCATTCTATTCTCATTCTTTCATGGAGTCATAGAGTCATAACAACACAGAAGGAGGCCATTCAACCCATCAAGCTTGTCCTATCTCTCTGTGGAGCAATGAAATCAGTCCCATTCCCCCACTCTATCCCCGTAGCCCTGCAAATTTGTTTCCCTCAAGTGATTTCCTTTTGAAATCATTAATCATCTCCGCTTCCACCACCCTTCCTAGTCAGTGAGCTCCAGGTCATTCCCTGGATGACCTGTTCTTCCTCTCATCCCACTTGCATCCTTTGCCCAAAACCTTAAATCTGTGTCCCCTAGCCCTCGTTGCCAGTCTTATTTTCCTCTTCACTTCCCCTCTCAACTTCATGTATTCAGCCTGGTTCTCACTTGAAGAATTCCCCTGACATGCATCCTTTTTTTCTGGTTCATCATATTCTCTATCTCCCTCTTCATCCAAGGAGCCCTGGCTTTGGTTCCCTTACCTTTACCCCCCCCCGCCAACCCCCCCCCCCCCCCCACCTCTTGTTAGAATGCACCTAGCCCGTATCTGAAACATCTCCCCCTTCAAGATCACACATTGTTCCCTAACAATTTTTTCTGTCAATCTTTGGTTCCATTTTACCCTGGCTAGGTTCCCTCTCATCCCATTGAAATTAGTCCTTTTCCAATTTAGAAGTTCTACTTTAGATTGTTCCTTGCTCTTTATTATTTAAACCTTATTCCCATTAAACAGCTGACCATCTAACATCCCCTCCTGGCTCCCATGTTAGCTAATAGTGTAAATGTCAAGTACTGTCTCCTTCCCTTTCAAAACCACAGTCATTCCTCTCCCTCCTCAAAAATCCCCACCCTTGACTCCTCTGTACCTACAAACAACCACCTCATTTCCAACATTAGTTTCCTCTCCAAAGTCATCAAGCATGTTGCTGCCTCCCAATTCCATGCTCATCTTTCCTGCAACTCTGTGTTTGAATCCCTCCAATCAGTTTTCACCCCTGCTACAGCACTGAAATGGCTCTTATCAAAGTCACAAATGACATCTTATTTGACTGTGACTGTGATAAACTATCCCTACTTGTCCTTCTCAACCTGTCTGCAGCCTTTGACACAGTTGACCAGACCATCCCCCTCTCCTGCCTCCTCACTATCATCCAGCGGGATGGTGCTGCTGTCTCCTGTTTCCACTCCTGCCTATCAGATCATAGAGCATTTCAAACTATGGCTTCTTTTGCCACCCTCTCTTTCTTCCCCCCACCCCCCCCCCCCCCCGCCGCCCCCCCAATCCATACCCTTCCCCACCCTTGGCTGCCTCCTTTTCTTCATCTACATGCTGACCCACAGCTATGGGGTCAGGTTTCACATAGACTGACAACATCCATCTCTATCTCACCACTACATCTCTCTACCTCAGCACTGTCTCTGATTTATCACATTGCTTGCCCAACATCCAGTATTGGATGAGCAGAAATTTCTTCCAACTAAATATTAGGAAGACCTGAAGTCATTGTCTTTTGTCCCCTTGGTGTCCTATTTGATCCTGCGCTGAGCTTCTGGCACTGTATCCTCTCATCACAAAGACTACCTACTTCTAGCTCCATAACATTGCCAGGCTCTGCCCTGCCTCAGCTCATCTGCTGCTGAAGCCCTTATCCATACACTTGTTATCTCTAACCTTTATTATTCCAACACTGTTCTGGCCAGTCTCCCACCTTCCACTTTCCACCCTCTGTAAACTTCAACTTGTCCATGACTCTGCTGCTCATGTCCTAACTCAAACCAAATCCCACTCAGCCATCACCACTGTCCTTGCAGATCTTCATTAGCTCCCAGTACACGAATGTCTCAGATTGAAAATTCTTATCCTAGTTTTCATTACCCTCCATAGCCTTGACTCTCCTTATCTCTGCAACCTCCTCCAATCCTATTAATCTCCAAGATCTCTACTCCTCGAATTCTGGCCTTTTGCGCACCCCTGATTTTTCTTTAATTGCTGCGTCATTGGCAGCGAGCCTTCACCTGCCTAGGCCCTAAGCTGTGGAATTACCTCCCGAGACACCTCCACATTTCTTTTTTCATTTAAAACCCTCCATTAAAACCCAGATCTTCAGTCAAATGTTTGATGACCCCCTCCTAATGTCTCCTTGCTTGGCTTCTTTTGTCTGATTACACTCCAGTGAAGTGAGATGTCATGATTGTGCCCACCTCAGCGCATGAAAGTGGCTCATGGGCCAATGACTTTTAAACAAGACTGTGAGCTGAAGGGTTGAGGCCCAGTGCTGGAAGGTAAAATGCTGCAGTTAAAAGTTGACAGAAAGACCGGAAATGCTGAAAAGTGCAAAATCAGTCCACGGAAGGGACAGGGCGCAGAATTTTATTGTATTTTTGTCCCCTGTGTTTTTGAGGAGTTCTGGGAGATTGCATTAAGTAAGTGTAATTTGCTTTGACTGTTACTCTGAAGTACAACAGTGTTACAACCAGATGAGGAAGGGGTCGAGGGCTCCTCTCTCGGCCTTTTCCTGGTTTGGCCGTAACAGAGTTTAACTTTTAAAACTGTGTTGTTTTGCTTTCCCTCAGTGAGTCCTTGCTCACTGCTCTCTAATAGTATATCTTCCTATCTTTGGCCTCCTTGTCTCGAGAGACAATGGGTAAGCGCCTGGAGGTGGTCAGTGGTTTGTGCAGCAGCGCCTGGAGTGGCTATAAAGGCCAATTCTAGAGTGACAGACTCTTCCACAGGTGCTGCAGATAAAATTGGTTGTCGGGGCTATTACACAGTTGGCTCTCTCCTTGCGCTTCTGTCTTTTTTCCTGCCACCTGCTAAGACTCTTTGACTCGCCACGCTTTAGCCCCGCCTTTATGGTTGCCTGCCAGCTCTGGCGATCGCTGGCAACTGACTCCCACGACTTGTGATCAATTTCACAGGATTTCATGTCGCGTTTGCAGACGTCTTTAAAGCGGAACCGTGGACGGCCGGTGGGTCTGATACCAGTGACGAGCTCGCTGTACAATGTGTCCTTGGAGATCCTGCCATCTTCCATGCGGCTCACATGGCCAAGCCATCTCTGGCGCCGCTGGCTTAGTAGGGTGTATATGCTGGGGATGTTGGCCGCCTCGAGGACTTCTGTGTTGGAGATACGGTCCTGCCACCTGATGCCAAGGATTCTCCGGAGGCAGCGAAGATGGAATGAATTGAGACGTCGCTCTTGGCTGATGGACGTTGTCCAGGCCTCGCTGCCGTAGAGCAAGTTACTGAGGACACAGGCCTGATACACTTGGACTTTTGTATTCCGTGTCAGTGCGCCATTTTCTCACATTCTCTTGGCCAGTCTGGACATAGCAGTGGAAGCCTTACCCATGCGCTTGTTGATTTCTGCATCGAGAGACAGGTTACTGGTGATAGTTGAGCCTAGGTAGGTGAACTCTTGAACCACTTCCAGAGTGTGGTCGCCGATATTGATAGATGGGGCATTTCTGACGTCCTGTTCCATGATGTTCGTTTTCTTGAGGCTGATGGTTAGGCCAAATTCTAATAGTAATTGTAAAGGAATCAAACATTCAGGTTTTCTCAGATTTAAACAAGAAAGGTATAAGTTTATTCGTCTTAAACCTCTAACTCAGTTAAAACCCTGTGCTCTGTTCCCCTTTCAACGAGTTATTTTCAATGTCCAGTAAACGTTCAAATAGTGTTCCATATGGTGGAATTAATATGTTTCCATTTGGCAGGTGTGATTTCTGTCACACCTCCACATCCGGCTGAATTAAATGCGACGCTAGGGGGAGCACTTCATTATGAATTAGAAGAAAGAGAAAGTACGGGAAAACGTACATGCATTTCTCTCATTCTCATTCATTCAGAAATCTTTAAAATTGTTACTGTCCGTCTTTCCTTTGTAGCAGTGCTGCTTTAAACTGCCCCTTTCTTGAGATGGGTCTGAGATAATTATGTGTTGCCCAAGGGGTTTAAAGTTTCTTCACTATCAGCCTGCAATATGTTGGGAATGGGCATCCCAATAAAGGTGATTTTTGAGGAGGTTTGAAGTTTTCACATTTCCGTGATTGTCTAGGGTGCCTTTGTTCCTGTTGGGATCTGCAGGGGATGGTTAGATTGAATTATCCCTGGTTTGGAGTTCTGATCATGGGAGTCGGCAGTGGGTGGATCAACTTTGATCTCTCTTTCAGTGCCCTGATGAGTCATGCAAGTGCTTTTCACTTTAAGGTATTGTTGGTTCTCTTTTCTCCTGACTGTGGAGGAGGATTCTTTGTTAATCTTCCCTTTGTCCTCTGGGACATTCCTGCTTGCAGATAATTGTCCAGATTCTACTGTAGTCCCCTGTGGCACATCGACTAGGTGAGGCATCACCCTTGCAGTTTCTCTGCCCTCTTGAGGATTTTTTGTCCTTGCAGATTTCTGTAAATGCTGTTAGCCACTCTGGTGGGGTGTTTCTTGTGTCTGCATTTACATAGGAGGACATTGGGTCTAATTTTTCCAACATTTCAGCGTTGGCTGACTGGACAGTAGGGGTTTTCATTTGGGAATCCTCCCGGACCTCCTTTTAATTTGTCTTCTGTCCCTTTTTCCCCTTTTCTCTCTCACTTTCTGCCAGCACTGTGCCTGTCGGTCCCCTTTTGTTCTCGGCAATGGATCTTACAATTCACCAGCCCTCTGCTGGAGGGTCCTTCAAATGCTGGTACAGGACTTAGGGGTGTAGATTTCACTGCAGGTTGGGTGTTTCCCTTCAACCTGGCACGTGTGGCAACTCCTACACTACTCCACCATATTTTTGTGGAGTTTTGGCCCGGCAAACCGCTGTCTTATGTGGGCTTTGGTTTTTCGTATACCGACATGTACAGCCACTGTAATCTCTTGGGCCACTGTTAATATTTCTCTCCGGTACCTCTGCAGCACCACTAACTGGTAAACCACTGTCCACTCTTTGTCCTCACGTCTGTGAGGAGAACTCACTCCCTCATCAGTACCTCATTCTTTAAATAATTGCAATCAGCGACTCCCTCTGCTTTAATTTCAGTCTGTGCTAACTCTCTCAACACTGGGTCGGCTCGCTGAGCCTCAGCTAGGGAAGATCCATTTAAACAATTCCCTGGATCCTCTAATTTTCCAAAGAAAGTCTCAAACAGACAGACCTCTTGGTCATCTGCCTGCAGTGCCAATGCAGTCTCCTCTGGGGGAGCTGGTTTGGTCATGGCCCGATTCACTACATGTTCAGGGGAACTGCAGGGGACCGTCTCCTGCCACTGCCCTGTCTCTCTGACCTCCTTCAGTTTCTCACTACTGGGGAAGCTATCACCTTCACCCCCACCGGATCATTACCTAGGAGCAAGTCAGCCCCGTCCACAGGGAAACTAGGGCCAATCCATACGGTCACTAGTCCCGAAACTAGGTTGCACTCCGAGTGCACCTGGTGTAAAGGTACAGGCGTACACTGCCCTCCAATACTATTCACCACCATTCTGGTATTTACTGCACTCTCTGGGGGACAGGTCGGGCCCTTTCCCAATAAAAGGGATTCTAGTGGCCCTGTATCCCTGAGGATTACTATGGGCTTCTTGCCCCACTCAAGGGGTATGGGGTTACTATCTCTTTAGACACAAAATCCTGATAATCTTCAGGGATCCTATTAAATTTTCCTGCACTCGCAGCAGTACGTTTTCTAGGTCTTACAATTGCTGCAGTTGAAGCCACAGCTTGTTCAGCTGTGCTTTCCATCAGGTCCCTTCTCTTTCACTGACCGGGTGTGCCCTGATTAACCCTACCGGCTTTCCCCATAGTTTCCAGCAGTCAGCTCTTAGATGACCTGCCTTATTACGATGGAGTACACAGGTCTCCAGGTCTCACTCCTACTCATTGCACCTTCCTTTTTTGGCTGGAGGAGGGCCCCCTGTGTGTCCTGCTTTTCTTTCTCTCCAAGGACTGCTTGGGCTTCTATCCCCTTCCCATCCTTTGTCCATTTCAGATTTGTGGAGGTGACTAGGAAAGGTTTTCCCCTGGGAAACCGACTTGTATGTTAGAGAGCAAACTCATCAGCCAGAACTGTGCTTCCTCGCTTTGTGCACTTTTTGTTCCTCCATATGGGTCTTTATGGAAAGGGGGAAGAGAGTTTTTAAATTCCTCTAGCAAAATCGCCACTCTGAGGTTTTCATAGCTGGGCTGCACTTTAAGAGCCCTCAATCACTGGTCAAAAGCCAGCTGCTTACTTCTCTCAAACACCAAGTAAATTTGATCAATCTGTTTCCTGAGGGTTCAGAACTTCTGGCAGTGGGCTTCCGGTACTAGCTCATGTGCCCTGAGGGTAGCAATTTTTGTCAGTTCATAATTTGATGAACTTTCATCTGGCAGCAGAGAATAAACCTCATGGGTTTTTCTGGTTCGCTTGCTTTCCAGCAGGCCATTTTAACTGCCTTGCTAGTTTCTCAAAAGATACAAAAAATGCTTCCATGTCTCCCTCGTTGAATTTTGGAATCAGTTGGGAAAATTTTAAAAATTCAGTACACAGCTCCGCACCACTTGTATTTTCCATGCTTTCACTGGGGTTGCTCTGTCGCTCCCTAGCTAACTCAAGCGCCTCAGCTCTTTTTCATCCCATTCCTTCTGGAAATTCCTTTCACTCACTCTTTCCTGTCTTCTTTTCTCTCACTCTCTCGCTCTCCTCTAATTCAAGTTTCCTCTGTTCCAATTGTGTCTTTGCTAGCAATAGCCTGTCAGAGTTTATTTCTAACCCTGTCTCTGATTCTTCAGATTCGACAGAAAAGTGGTTGGCCACTAGTCTTAGGAGTTTGGACATCCTAGCCTTGGCACAGAAAGCGATCCCACACTGCTCAGCCATATTTATCAACTCCTCCATAGACAGTGCCTTGAACTTATCCCAAGTTATTTCACCCTGGCTTGGGTAGTTACTGGTTTCAGTCGCGGACATGTTATTATTCTAGCGCACGCAACCACAAGAAAACATGTATTGAAATCTTTTCTCTTTTTAATTGGAATCAATTTGACTTCCCACTTCTAATTTCTCATTTGTCTGTAGGTCCAATCTCGGATGCTAGCCCCCAAATTTCTGTTACGACCAGGTGAGGAAGGGGTCTAGGACTCCCCTCCTGCCCCTTTCCTGGTTTGGCCCTAACTTTGAACTTTTAAAAACCAGTGTTTTTTTAGCTTCGCCTCACTGAGTCCTTGCTCACTGCTCTCTAATTGTAATTGTAAAGGAATCAATCAGACAGGATTTCTCAGATTTAAACAAGAAAGGTGGAAGTTTATTAGCTTTAAAACTCTAACTCAGTTAAAACTACTAAGAATACATGACACAACCATGTTATCATGCATACACGATAAACACACACAAATAGATACAGAGGAGGAGAAAGAATTAAAGGGGCAGGTTTGAAGTAGTAGATGGAATTCACTTACTGGTTTTGGGTTGGTTGTAAAGTCTTGCAGTTCTTGTTGGGACCCAGTGCACACTTTCAAATTTGTTTCGCTGATACCAGAAGGCTGCAGAGTCTTCTGTCTTGAGGCTTATGTTCCTTCCATGGGTCCCTAGAACTTTGCATGACCGAGAGACCGTGCTTCTCTTTTGGTCTTCAAAAGCAGTCTGCCAAAATTTTGCTGTGAGCACAATTCAATCAATTCCCAGGTTGGCCAGTAGGTTAGTCATGTGACTATCTTTGTTTGAAATGGCATTGCCTGCGAGGTTTGTTGATTCTTCAAAGCTTACTAGACACATTCAGTTTGGGGGGTGATGGGGGCCGGGTGGAATGCTGGCTCTTACACATTCAATGACTCAATGTCTTTTGATCATCGCTATTGACAAAACCCATCTGGCTCAGTGGATCAAGGAGCAACCCCATTGTCTCTCTGCGCAACTGTCTCAGAATGCAAATGTGCAGCCATGCTTTCCACCGCTGCTCTGTGGTCTTGTAAACAAGTTATTTTCAATGTCCAGTAAGCGTTCAAATAGTGTTCCATATGGCGAAATTAATAAGTTTCCATTTGGCAGGTATGGTTTCCATCACAGCAGTTTAACTTTTCATATCAGGCCTTCTCTAGCCACTTGTTTCTCAGTCTGCTCTCTTTTTTTTATTCGTTCATGGGATGTAAGTGTCGCTGGCTAGGCCAGCATTTATTGCCCATCCCTAATTGCCCTTGAGAAGGTGGTGGTGAGTCGCCGCCTTGAACCGCTGCAGTCCATGTGGGGTAGGTACACCCACAGTGCTGTTAGGAAGGGAGTTCCAGGATTTTGACCCAGCGACAGTGAAGGAATGACGATATAGTTCCAAGCCAGGATGGTGTGTGACTTGGAGGAAAACATGCAGGTGGTGGTGTTCCCATGCATCTGTTGCCCTTGTCCTTCTAGGTGGTAGAGGTTGCAGGTTTGGAAGGTGCTGTCTAAGGAGCCTTGGTGCGTTGCTGCAGCGCATCTTGTAGATGGTACACACTGCTGCCACTGTGCGTGGAGGCAGTTTGTGGATGAGGTGCCAATCAAGCGGGCTGCTTTGTACTGGATGGTGTCGAGCTTCTTGAGTGTTGTTGGAGCTGCACCCATCCAGGCAATGGAGAGTATTCCATCACACTCCTGACTTGTGCCTTATAGATGGTGGACAGGCTTTTCAGAGTCAGGAGTTGAGTTACTCGCCACAGAAGTTCAGTTTCTGGTCAATGGTAAGCCCCCAGAATGTTGATAGTGGGGGTATTCAGCAATGATAATGCCATTGAATGTCAAGGGGAGATGGTTAGATTCTCTCTTGTTGGAGATGGTCATTGCCCGCCACTTGTGTGGCGCGAATGTTACTTGTCACTTATCAGCTCAAGCCTGGATATCGTCCAGGTCTTGCTGCATTTATACACGGACTGCTTCAGTATCTGAGGGGTCGTGAATGGTGCTGAACATTGTGCAATCATCAGTGAATATCCCCATTCTGACATTATGACTGAAGGAAGGTCATTGATGAAGCAGCTGAAGATGGTTGGGCCTAGGTCACTACCCTGAGGAAGACCTGCAGTGATGTCCTGGAGCTGAGATGATTGACCTCCAACGACCACAACCATCTTCCTTTGTACTAGGTATGACTTCATCCAGCAGACAGTTTTGCCCCTGATTCCCATTGACCCCAGTTTTGCTTGGGCTCCTTGATGCCATATTCAGTCAAATTCTGCCTTGATGTCAAGGGCAGTCATTCTCACCTCACCTCTTGAGTTCAGCTCTTTTTTTCAATGGTTGATCCAAGGCTGTAATGATGTCAGGAGCTGAGTGGCCCTGGCGGAACCCAAACTGTGCGTCACTGAGCAGATTATTGCTAAGCAAGTGCCACTTGATAGCACTGTCAACAACAACTTCCATCACTTTGCTGATCGAGAGTAGACTAATGGGGCAGTAATTGGTTAGGTTGGATTTGTTCTGTTTTTTTGTGTACAGGACATACCTGGGCAATTTTCCACAATGCTGGGTAGATGCCAGTGTTGTAGCTGTACTGGAACAGCTTGGCTAGAGGCGTTGCAAGTTCTGGAGCACAGGTCTTCAGTACTATTGCCAAAATATTGTCAGGGCCCATAGTCTTTGCAGTATCCAGTGCCTTCATTCATTTCTTGATATTACGCAGAGTGAATCAAATTGGCTGAAGTCTGGCATCTGTAATGCTGGGAGCTTCAGGAGGAGGCCGAGGTGGATCATCAACTCGGCACTTAAGATTGTTGCAAATGCTTCAGCCTTATCTTTTGCACTGATGTGCTGGGCTCCCTCATCGTTGAGGATGGGGCTATTTGTGGAGCCACCTCCTCCAGTTAGTTGTTTAATTGTCCACCACCATTCACAACTGGATGTGGTAGGACTACAGAGCTCGGTCTGATCCATTGGGATTGCTTAGCTCTGTCTATCACATGCTGCTTATGGTGTTTGGCACGCAGATAGTCCTGTGTTGTAGCTTCACCCAGGTTGACAACTCATTTTTGAGGTATGCCTGGTGCTGCTCCTGGCATGCCCTCCTGCACTCTTCATTGAACCTGCGTTGATTCCCCCGGCTTTATGGTAATGGTAGAGTGGGGGATATGCCGGGCTATGAGGTTACAGATTGTGGTTGTCTACAAATCTGCTGATGATGGCCCACAGCGCCTCATGGATGCCCAGTTTTAAGTTGCTCGATGTGTTCGAAATCTATCCTATTTAGCATGGTGGTCGTGCCATACAACACGAAGGAGGGTATCCTCGATGTGAGGACGGGACATCGTCTCCACAACGACTGTGCAGTGGTCACTCCTACCAATACTGTCATGGACAGATGCATCTGCAGCAGGCAGATTGGTGAGGATGAAGTCAAGTATGTTTTTCCCTTTTGTTGGTTCCCTCACTGCTGCAAACCCAGTCTAGCAGCTATGTCCTTTAGGACTCGGCCAGCTCCGTCAGTAGTAGTGCTACCGAGCCACTCTTGGTGATGGACATTGAAGTTCCCCACCCAGAGTACATTCTGTGCCCTTGCCACCCTCAGTGCTTCCTCCAAGTGGTGTTCAACATGGAGGAGTATTGATTCATCAGCTGAGGGGGGTAGGTAAGTGGTAATCAGCAGGAGGTTTCCTTGTCCATTTTTGACCTGATTCCATGAGACTTCGTGGGGGCCTGATTCGATGTTGAGAACTCCCAGGACAACTCGCTCCCAACTGTATACCACTGTGCCGCCTCCTCTGCCTATGGGACAGAACCTACCTGGGGATGGTGATGGTGGTGTCTTTTTGACATTGTATGTAAGGTATGATTCTGTGAGTATGACTGTGCCAAGCTATTGCTTGACTAGTCTGTCAGACAGCTCTCCCAACTTTGGCACAAGCCCCCAGATGTTAGTAAGGAGGACTTTGCAGGGTCGACAGTGCTGGGTTTGCCATTGTCGTTTCCGGTGCCTAGGTTGATGCTGGGTGGTCTGTCTGGTTTCATTCCTTATCAACTTTGTAGCGGTTTGATACAACTGAGTGGCTTCCTAGGCCAATTCAGAGGGCATTTAAGAGTCAAGCACATTGCTGTGGATCTGGTGTCACATGTGGGTCAGACCAGGTAAGGACAGCATATTTCCTTCCTAAAGGACTTAAGTGAATCAGATTTTTTTTTACAACAGTCGACAATGGTTTCATGGCCATCATTCAACTAGCTTTCAATTCCATATTTTATTAATTGAATTCAAATTCCATCTTCTGCCCTGGTGGGATTTGAACCCATGCCCCCAGGGCAATATCCTGGGTCTCTGGGTTACTAGTCCAGTGACATTACCACTACGCCACTGCCTCCCCGGTGAGATTGAAGAAGCATACATGTGAAAGGCATAATATCCAACACAGATCACAAGGTGCTCTAGTGTTATACCCCTGGGTGTTAGTATTGTACAATTAAACATTGGGCAGGACAGGCACACTCCTGAACAAAAGCTGGACAGACCACTTAGAATGACCAGCACCATCCCATCTGAGAATGCATCTAAGGCAGACGTGAAACTTCAAAAGGTGAGAAAGCTGGAGGCAAGTCCACGCAGCCACTGCCCCTCACTCTCAAAATCCAGGTTATTGTCCCCTTACTGACCCATCTCTGAGAGGAGGGTCTGGTTTCTCAGTAGCTGTCCTCATACTGACCCATCTCTGAGAGGGTGTGGTTTCACTGTGACTGTCCCCACAAAGACCCATCTCTGGGAGGAGGGTCTGGTTTCTCAGTAGCTATCCCCACACTGACCCGTCTCTGGGAGGAGGGTCTGGTTTCATGGTGATTGTCTCCTCACTGACCCGTCTCTGGGAGGAGGGTCTGGTTTCATGGTGATTGTCTCCTCACTGACCCATCTCTGATTGGAACAATACTGTGCAATCCCAGTCTGAGTGTTGTCACTCAAAAACTATGTATTAAACAGTCAGTATTGTTGATCTAGTGTGAGCTCCTGTTCCTTTACTTTGTGTCTAAAGATTTGTTCTTGTTGCAGGCGTGCTTCTCAAACAAATCCTCCAAAACATGACTCAAGCGATAAATGAGTCCACTCCAACTCCCCGGCTCAAAATGATCATGTACTCAGCGGTGAGTCATCTGAGATTATTATCAATCAAAGCTATTGAATATAAATGATCGATTGTATTAAACACAAGCAATAGTATTGAATATGCAATAGTCAATAGTATTAACTGCACCATGATCGACAGTGTTAAATACAATGATCAACAGGAGTATATACAATGCAACATTTCATCATATTAAATATGAACACTTTAGTATTAAATACAACAGCATGGCCAGCAGTGCTAACTACACCACGATCAACCGTATTAAATACGCTGCTACGATCAGATGGTATTAAACATATCGCCACGTTTGACGGTTTAAATACACCTTCATCGACAGTATTAAACAAACCATCACGATCAACAGTATTAAATACAGTCATTGAAAGTATTAAACACATTGCGATCGATGGCATCAAATGCACTGCTGCGATTAGCAGTTTTAAATTTATCTCCACGATCCTCAGTCTACCAACCATGCTGTTTCACCTGGAAGGAGTGTTTGGGGCTTGGATGGTGAGAAGGGAGGAGGTAAAAGGGTAGATATTGTATCTCCTGTGCTTGCATGGAAAGGTGCTGTGGAAAGGGGAAGGTGTGTTCGGGGTGATTGAGGAGTGGACCAAGGTGCCCCGACTCGCAGGTTTCTGGCAGCATGCGAATGCAGTATGTCATCAGAAGTTGCACCTGATCATGAGTCTCAGAAGCAGCCTCTGATGGAAAATTGGAGGTCAAAGATCAACTACAATCTTATTGAATGATGGAACAAACTCAAGGGACTTTATGACCTACTCCTGTGCCTATTTCATATGTTTTTGTACTACGTTTAGCAGCTGAGTGATAAGGATGGGTCACTCATGGTTGCATAGCATTCAAATCTTGTTACCATGCTAAGGCTGTGTATTATCAATTTGCATTGCAATAGACACCCTAACTAAAAATAAAAAGGGGGGCCCGTCATGCTCTGAAATTGTGGAACTCACTGTCATGTCCGGCAGGCTCCAGCGTGCCTAATCGGTAAATGAGTTGCTGTTCAATGAGCATGTGTTGATGTTCGCTGGAACACTGCAGCAATCCCAGGGCAGAGATGTGGACATGACAGCAGGGCGGGGGGCGAAGTGTTGAAATGGCCAGCAACTGGAAGCTCGGGATGTTCCGCAAAGTTGTCACCCAGTCTGCGTTTGGTCACCCCAGTGTAAAGGAGACCACATTGTGAGCAGCGAATACAGTATACTAAATTGAAAGAAGTGCAAGTAAATCTCTGCTTCCCCTGAAAGGAGTGTTTGGGGCCTTGGATAGTGAAGAGAGAGGAGGTAAATGAGCAAGTATTACACCTCCTGCGATTGCAGGGGAAGGTGCCGTGGGAAGGGACGAAGTGGTGGGGGCAATGGAGGAGTCGCCGAGAGTGTCGCAGAGGGAACAATCCCTTCGGAATGCTGACAGGGGAAGGGAGGGGAAACATGAGTCAAGCAAGGTAAGGGAAGAGTTGGGGATGGACCATGTGAAGGCGAGGAAGGCTAGAATTGGAAGCAAGCTTGAATTCCTGTCTTGACCTTTCCAATGTACACCACAGATCACACAATTCGGCTCTGTCCAGATGAAGTATCCAGCACAGAGGCTGGTGGGATGCCCAGCTGAGTGGGAAGACTCAGGTCACATATATAGCTTGTAGTTTCAGCCGTTTTGTTTTCTACCAGTTCACTTGGACACAGCCCGCTGAAGCGGGTCAAATCTCATCAACCCTCAGACAGTCACTCATGCTATTCATAGTGTTTTGAGAATTGTGTCAAACTGAAACAAAACACAAACCACACCTGATAGCTGTGGATCAATAACATCATTCCCCCTGAGGCAGGAGGTATTGGGTTCAAGTTCCAACCCAGAGATTTGAGCACTTAATCCAGGCTGACTCTCCAGTGGTCGGAGGGGCAGGGCTGCGGGAGCGCTGCACGGTCGGAGGGGCAGGGCTGCTGGGAGCGCTGCACGGTCGGAGAGGGCAGGGCTGCGGGAGCGCTGCACGGTCGGAGGGGCAGGGCTGCGAGAGCGCTGCACGGTCGGAGGGGCAGGGCTGCGGGAGCGCTGCACACGGTCGGAGGGGCAGGGCTGCGGGAGCACTGCACGGTCGGAAGGGCACGGCTGCGGGAGCACTGCACGGTCGGAGGGGCTATCTTTCAGATAAGACATTGGACCTAGGCTCGCATTGTCCTCTCGGTGGATGCAAAAGATCCCACAGCATTATTTAAAAGAAGAGGGGAATTGTCCCTGGTGTCTTTGTCAATATTTATTTATTCCTCAACCGCCACTAAAAACACACTCTTTCAGTATACAAATAGTATGCTGCATTTCCTACATTACTATGTAGCAAGTGACTCCACTTCTAAAGTACTTCATTTGTTGTAATGCACTTTGTGACATCCTGAGGTGATGAAAGGTGCTATATAAATGCACATCTTTTTACTTGAAATAGAGTGGAATGAAGTGCAGCTGGCTTTCTTTGGTTGGACCCAGCACCCCAGAACTAGGGAGAACTGAAAGCAGTCAGGTGGTCCTGTTCCTGATCCCTGTTTGGTGACTTCATTTTGGAAAGGATCTGTTTGAATGGATGAATTGGACAGGATGAGGCTTGGCAGTTAAGCTCCACACAGTGGAACAACTTGGCAGTTAAGCTCCACACAGTGGAATAACTTGCTCTTCTGCTCTTGCTCACAGTCTAGCATTAGGCAGAAGTGATTGTTCATGGAACTGCAGGCTGACTGACCTCAGGGGAAGAGGGGAGTTGGAGAACAATTTCTAACCCATTTAAATGTTTGCATTCTTTCCACAGCACGATATAACGCTTGTGGCTCTACAGATGGCCCTGAATGTGTACAACGGCAACATTCCTCCGTATGCTTCTTGTCACATGTTTGAGCTATATCAAGAGGATGACGGGTAGGTTCTGGGGGCCTCTGCTTGAAATGCACAGGCCTGCTGTCTGCCCTTCCCAGATGCAAGCCATTCGGCCCTGCTCAACTTTGCTGATGAAAGATCAGCCATATTGGGAAGGGGCAGATTGTTGCCAGCACAAGCCATATATCCACTTGTGGTTCCTGCATGTCTTATTGCTTCTACAAGTTCACTCACAGTTTCTGTGGGTCAGTTTCTCTACCTCCGATAACTGAAACTGGTATCTGTGTGTCAGTAACACAATTTCTGGTGCAAACGAAATGAAAGCTGAAATAATAAACAGAATATGCTGGAA